>NW_027493579.1:70000-360339 GCF_021521415.1 Bidens hawaiensis | reverse complement strand
ACAACCTAAACAACCCTACTAAAACCCTCTATAATCGTCAACCCACATACGACCACCTGAGAGTATTTGGATGTCTCTGTTATCCCCTCAAACCCCCCACTACAATCCATAAACTCGAACATCGTTCAAACGCGTGTGTCTTTCTCGGCTATCCCCCAACCACCGGGGCTACCGTTGTCTTGACCTATCCACCCGTCAAATTATAACATCTCGTCATGTAATATTCGATGAAGCAACTTTCCCATATGCCAAAATGCCTAAACCTCCATCCGACCTGTACATTTTTCTCACTGAACCCATACACCCTAGCCTGTGGAACCATATTCAACCTACAATCTCATCCCATCCGCAACCAAATCCCTCCACTACTACCTCATCTGCCACCACACCATCTACTTCCGCCACACCCGCTACTGCCTCCACGACCCACCCAGCCGCTGCCCCTACCACGGCCACCCATCCCATTTCCGAACAGCAGCAACCACTACTCCAAACAAACTCCTGCCGACAACGATCCACCACGGGTCCGTCCATCATATCTACACCACCACCCGTGCCCAACTCTAATCCTCCACTGCCACCACTATCCGTCACCCGTACCATGCGAACTCGCGCCATGGACAGAATTTTCAAACCCAAAACCCACTTTAAGTTACACACTTCAACCATTGAACCGCATCCAAAATCTCCCAAAACCGCCTTGTCCACCCTGAATGGCGGAATGCCATGACTAACTAATACGATGCACTTATTAATAATAAGACGTGGGAGTTAGTTCCCCGCAAACCACACATGAATGTAATCCGAAGCATGTGGTTGTTTCGACATAAATATAGATCGGATGGATCTTTGGAGCGCTATAAAGCGCGTTTAGTATGCGATGGTCGAAGTCAACATGTTGGTATTGGTTGCGAGGAGACGTTTAGTCCGGTTGTTAAACCGGCTACGATTTGTACAGTTCTTTCGTTAGCTTTATCTCATGCATGGGCTGTTCATCAACTTAACGTCACAAATGCCTTCCTACACGGGAACTTAAACGAAACAATATACATGTATCAACCCATGGGGTTCAAAGACAAGACACGTCCAGACCACGTCTGCTTACTTAAGAAGTCACTTTATGGTTTGAAGCAGGCTCCACGTGCATGGTACCAACGGTTCACTGATTTTGTACTATCGTTGGGATTCACACAATGTCGGAGTGATAACTCCTTATTTATATACCATCAGGGTCAAGACACAGCGTATCTTTTACTATACGTTGACGACATCTTGTTGACAACCTCTTCTGAACAGCTTCGTCTTACCCTTATGGATCAGCTCAGCTCTGAGTTCGCTATGAAAGATCTTGGACCGGTTAGTTACTTTCTGGGTATCTCTGTTAAAAGAACGGGTAACACAATGTTTTTATCTCAGCAAAGCTGCACGCATGATATCATTAATCGGGCAGCCATGACATCATGCAAACCCGTTGCCACACCTGTTGACACCAAAGGCAAGCTCGGTTCTTTCGGACCTGAATTTGAAGACCCTTCGTTATACAGAAGCTTAGCTGGTGCCCTTCAATATCTTACTTTCACCAGACCAGATATCTCGTATGGCGGTCCAACAAATTTGCATGCACATGCACTCCCTTCGTCTTCCTCACTGGGACAGTTTGAAGAGATTATTCGTTACCTGCGTGGCACGTCTGATCTTGGCCTCACTCTCGGTCCTGTGTCTTCCCCCACGTTACGAGCATATACCGATGCCGACTGGGCGGGTTGCCCAGACACACGACACTCGATATCAGGATACCGCGTATATTTGGCAACAATCTTATTTCATGGTCGTCAAAACGACAACCAACGATCTCACGTTCGAGTGCAGAGGCTGAATACCATGGTATAGCTGACGTGGTTGCTGATATTTGTTAGATCCAGAATTTACTTCTTGAGCTTCATCGCCCTCTTTCACGAGCCTCTCTGGTCTACTGTGACAACATCAGCTCCATTTACTTATTGGTAACCCGGTGCAACATCAACAAACAAAACACATTGAACTTGATATTCATTTCGTTCGTGAACAGGTTCATCGGGGACTAGTTCGCGTACTACATTTCCCCTCACGATATCAGGTAGCAGACATCTTTACAAAGGGCTTACCGAGGGCATTATTTGAAGACTTTAAAGCCAGTCTCAGCCTTCATAAACCTCCGGATTCGACTGTGGGGGTCTAATAGAGCATGTGTTAAATATAGAGTTTATCTTGTTAATTTGAATGTATATCTAGTTTATTAGAAACGTGATTTTATCCCAAAATAGAGGGATTCTCTCCTTGTATATATAGGGCAATTATGTTAATGAAATATTCAAGGTTTCATACTCCTATAGTTATATAATGTTTGGTAAATATATACAAGGAATCAAGTTTAGTGCAATCACTATCATTAGCATATTTTGCTTTTGTGGAATTTGTAGTATGCTTAATTGGCCATGAGTAGAATTGTAGAAAGTAATATTGTCGTGGGCATTGGTGTTGATATGGTTTAATTATTTCGTGCATGTCATGATGACTGTCGGCTATAGCCAACCAAACCTAATTAATGAACTTCAAGATCTAAGATTGCCACTAGTCTCATGCAAAGTTTCCAGCAACGGTCTGCCGGTCTGCGTTTGTAATCCGGGTAAAACATGGTTCATTGTTAAAACTGCTGCAGGATGTTCACGCTCCGTTTCGAGGGGGTTTGATAAAATTATAGACCGAACCACCAACCACACTTTTGGAAAAAGATAAGGGTTTGGTCTATTTTATGATGACATTGCAGTGAACGATGTTTGTGCCGTACCATTTATTTTTTAGGTAGAAGTTTAAGTATAGGGATGAAATCCAAACTGCAAATTAATTGAAATTAACCGAAAACCGACCAAATCGATTGGTTATGGTTAAGGTATTTTCGTTAACTAACTTCAACCGAACCAATCCCAAGAAACATTTATTTTACATAGAAGTATTTTCCATATTTAAATTTCAACTTTTGATCATATGCTAGTCAATGTAATAGATTTGTGAATAGTTGCTTGTCATACTTTGAATTTTTTTAGAGTTTATACCTTGTCAGTTTCCTTCTTTGTAGCACAAACTGTAGTTAGTTATGACTCATACGTTCGTAGTACCTTTGAGGTCAACCTATGATATGCACACAAGCTACATATCTAGACATTAACCTTGCAACGATTCTTCTTCAGGCCGGCTTGTCATTACTAGATCAAACAACTTCAAACTGAATCAAAGACCAGGAAATGAAGGACAAAATTAAAGTTCTAATATTTACACCGACCACTTTGAATTGAATCACCCTCATAATTGAAATATGATTCTAACCATCGATAACAAAAGTGGAAAACTTAGGTTTAATTATGCACCATAAACTCAACGCAGAAAAAAACCCCGAAATAGCCATAACCGCTCGTTTAACCGAACCATGGTTGACTGACCATCAATTATCGTTAAGAGTTTTCGATTAACCAAATCCGTCAATTAATCGAACCCACATTTAACTGAATTTGAACACCCCTAGGTTGTGATTAATGAATCGTTTGTCACTTTGAATTTTCTTCGAGAAAGAGATTAATTAGGTCGTGAGTTATAATTTAATAAGGTACAGAAAATGATGCATTCTACAAAGAAGTATTTTATTCTTTCGCGTTTCATATAATTATTAAACATGAAAAACCTACAAATAGTCGTTGCTGCAGTTGATTTGCTTTGATCGCTTAACTATCACCGATTGTGTTCCTGCTTTACTTGCAATCAAGCATGTATCTTCATATTTTTTTCCGCCTTTGTCTAAGTTTTTGTTTTCCTTCCGCTTGAATATTTGGGAAAATATATTATCAAAGTTTGGTGTTACATTATAATCATAGTTAGGAGATATCATTTGATTTTATTTACTTTATAATTATCTTTATTCTACTACTATTGATAGTTGAATAATACATAACTTATTAAAACACGTCCAAAATCATTTATTAAGTGAAACTGAAGCCTAAATCAGTTTTCGACGTACATCCGACAAAATAGAAAACACCCCCTTCTTTTCTTCTAGACCCAATTACAAATTTTGTCCTTTAAAATAAGACGAATTACGGTTCGTGTCCTTTTTTTAGTTTCCTTGCAGGCGGTGTACTTTAAACTTTTTTTTCCTACAAGTTTTGTCTTTTACGCTAACTGGGTTAGAAAAAGTCAGTTAAATCCCATCACGTGAGGCACATGTGAGGGTAGTTTTGTCCTTTCATATAATAGCAATTAAACAAATTGCACAAATAACATAATTAATCTTAATCTTAGAACAAAAATCCAAAATCCCTTTGAATTAATCAACGCATACTTACAATAACCAGATTATTATCATTAATTCATTATCACCATCTCGGCATTCCACTCTGTTCTTCAAATATCAAATTCCGGCTTCTTCTCGATGTAATTCGACCGAAAATCAAACTCGATAAGCTCCGGCTGCTACAGTCCGCCAGATCTAATTGAAGACAACCATAGTCCGGCTGCCATTACCATCCACCGGAATACCGCTACTCCTCCACCACCGTCCAGCTGTCATCGGAAACCTTGCACGATGCTTTTCGCATATATGAAATTTATTGAGGTCAGAGTTTAACCGTCCGGTCCTCACCATCGACGTCACAATTGATTTTCCGGCCACCATTACCATGGCGACCCACGCGCAGCCTCCACCACCACGTTGAGGTTAGAATTATGCCTAGGGTTCGATTTTTGGCTTCAATGGTTTTAATATCGATCGATCCATGAATCAAGCTTACCCCTAATTAGGGCTAATTTAGGAACTAGGGCGAGAGTTTGACGATTTGTGTTCGCTGTGGCAGTCGGTGGATGTCGTAGACGGTAGATGCAGTGGTTGTAAAGGGTTTTTTAGAGAGATATATAGAGTTTTAATGGGTTTTTAGCTGCAGTGGAGGTGAGATACGGTGGCGTCGTTGGAGCTGGGAGACGGTGGCGGCAGTTGAGTGGGGAAGACGGTGACGGGAGGTTGGAGACAGTGGGTTATATCTTGAAATATTTAAATTACATTTGATTTTGACATATTAAAGATGATTTTAGGGTTTTGATTGAGATATGCAAAATGAAGAAGAAGAAGAAGAAGAAGAAGAAGAAGAAGAAGAAGATGATGATGATGATGAAGTTGCAGGGTAGACGAAAAGACCAATATGCCCTCACATGCGTTTCATGTGAGGGTATTTAACTGAGTTTTTCTAACCCAGTTAGCGTAAAGGACATAACGTGTAGGAAAAAAATGTTTAAAGTACACCGCCTGCAAAGAAACTTAACAAAGGACACGAACCGTAAATTGACTTTTTTTAAAGGACAAAATTTGTAATTCTGTCTATACTATTTGTGCTTTTCATTTTCATTAGATGAAGAAAGATGGCTTATTCAAGTCAAAATATAGGTGAGTTTTTTCTTGTCGACATTTTCTTATTGTCTTAATATTCATTTTATTGTTTTTTTATATGGTATAGTGTGTCCCTAATAAATTTTGTTCGTTGAAACTTTTGGGAGGCACGATGGTCCTTTGTGTTTTTGTTTGGTTAGTTTTGTTTTTTTTACGGTCTAGCTTTCAAAATCTAAAAAATCGATGAAGAAAACTTTCATTCATATTGTTTATATATTTTCTAAAAAGGACATTTTATGAACATATGTAAACAATTTTAACCCAAAAAGAACATTTTAATTCATAACGAATTGAATTCTCAAAAGTAAATTTCTTGAAGTAATCATGGTATTCATACATTTAATATGTTAGAATTGATGAGTAACTCTAAAGCAGCATACAGATCTCAAAATGATTAAAAATTTTGTTTATGTTATCTTTTTCTCACACCATAAACACATAAATTAATATTGTCTTAAATTTTTCCGTCCATGACCACAAATTCTAATAAAAAATTATTCTTTCATCCCGTTGTATAGAAGTAAAGTTTGTCTACATCCATCTTTTCTCAGATTATACCAATAACTTTTGCTACTTGTGTGATTTATTGGGTACGGATGTTGCCTGCTTTTTCTTATGGATTATTGTTCTTCATGATAGCATGCAAGACTTGTAAGGCTTATAGTTCTTTGTAGGTTGTTTCGGTTGCTGATTTAATTGGCACTAGAGGTTTACAAAAGAACTGGTTCCGGACTTGGCCCGGCGGTTCATACCCGGAACCGGACCCGACCCTACCTTACCCACGGGTACGAACCGGGCTTTGGTTTTCCCCCAAGAACTTCACCCGGAACCAGAACCGACCCGGTGGAACCGGTTCCGTCAATACCCGGCCCTACCCTACCCGAAACCCCAAAAAAACCCGATGGAACCGGTCCATATGTTAATTTTTCAAACACTATTATATGTACTATATGAGCTTATTAAACCAGTTAGTTCATATGTTAATTTTTCATTCTATTTTAACAAAGGACATTTATATGTTTTTTAGTTCAACATTTCAAATCAAGTAAGACCAGATTGATCTTACGGTTCAACGGTCAAGATCGGATCCTATGCAAGGCGTGACCAACACGTTTACGTTTGAGAGAAACATAATATCATAAAAGATTTTAAGATAAAACCAAAATCATACAAAAAATAAATAAATTCCAAAACAAAATGTAACTAGTATTAGGATCCCGCGTTTCGCGACGGGACTGTTAAATTGACAAAAAAAGATATAAGTAAAAACGTTAAACCATAAACTCGTTGCAAGTCGACCCGAAGTCAGTCTGTATCAAGTTACGACATCGAAACTAAACAAAATAAATAAAACCACCGATGCTAAAATACAACAAATTACATATGTAGACCCAAAAAATTGGCACGTTACGGCTGCGAAATAACACAATTTCGGTTAGTATCATCGGTGCCAACACCAATTCATAAACATGAATTAGTAAGCCAAAAAAATATTTAAAGTTGAGGTATTAAACGTTGAAACACATATATAAAACCATGCGACGATTGATACTTTTAAATCATGAAAAAAGTTTCGTTCATTGTAAATACGAACAATAAAAAAAATATAAAAGCAAAGTTTAAGAAAATTGTTTAACTGACATATAAAACATGTAAAGTCAATCCTTATCCAAGTTTAGTGTTTAAAAATATAGTTTTGTAAAATATTTTAATTAGTTGAAAAAAAGTAAAATTAAGGAAATAAAAAACATTATTACTATGCTAGTGATTTAGTGGGTATAATAGTTAATAAAATATTTAAAAATTGAATAGTAATCTTGTGAGGAGGATTCAATTCTCTTTTTAATATGTATATTAATGCATAAACATGAAACTTTTAAACTAATCAAGTACTTTTACAGTTTTACCATCCTCAAACAACTATTTCTCAACTCATCATAACCATAATAACCACTACACAGTCATTGACTCTTAACTTCAAAAGCATAAAGGGTAAGTAAACTTACAGTAAGCCGTAAATAAACCACCCATTAACACAACACATAAGTTTAAAGAGTCGAGTACAAGGGCAAAAGGGTAAAATCTCACTCTTCCACTGTGACAATAAGTTCAAACTCGATAAGTGACAAGTTGTTGTCTTCCTTAACAGAAAAAGCAGCCGGCTCAGTTACTTCAACACGCCCCCATCTGTCCACTGCAAGCCTCATGGACCCTTTGTACATGTCGATTTTTGCATTTCGTAAAATTACAGTACTGCCCTCCTTCATGGCGTCCACTGAAAAAGTTGTGTATTTTATTAATAAGATAGTTAGGCGTGTAAACGAACCAAACGAACACAAACGAGGCAGGTTTGGGATCGTTCGTTTAACTTTAATCGAACACGAACAGATAAACAAACAAGGTTTTCGACTTTTCGTGCTCGTTCATTAAAAAAATCAGCGTGTTCGTTTGTGTTCTTTCACTAACAATATAAACGAACGCTTCAATAATATAAATGGACAAAGTGACGAACATAACGGAACATAGATGAACAAATATAAACGGACATAATTGACGAGCACTAATAAAAATAAACATGAACGTTAACCTGTTGAGCCTCAAAAGATAATAAAATTAGACTAAATTGTAACGACCTAAAAAAATTAAATGAATATATAAATTAGCAGACTTATGCAAACTAAATTAACGAACATTAATATATTTTAATAAACGAACGTTCACTAACATACACTAACATTCACAAACAAATAAACGAACAAGTTTTGACACCACAATTTTCCATATTTTTTTTAATAACCTTGTGATTGAAATCCAAATGAGAATTATTAGGGGTGCAAACGAGCCGAGCTGCTCGGGAGCTACTCGAGATCGGCTCGTTAAAAAGCTCAAACGAGCCGAGCTTAATCGAGCCGAGCCCGAGCTCAAGCCTAAAAGTAAGCTCGTTTAATAAACGAGCCAGAGCTTCACTTATCGAGCTTGAGCCGGCTCGCGGATACATATATATTTAATAATTATTAATTGGTATATATATATATACAATTTTAAGGAAAAAATAACTAAATAACATATATTATTTTATATATAAATTTATTATGAAAATAAATATACAAATATAATTATAAATATATAAAAAATTAATTAATAAATATTAAACCAGCCGAGCCGAGCTTGAGCTTGAGCTTGAAAAACTACGAAACGAGCCGAGCTCGAGCTTTATTAATAAAGAACAAAACGAACCGAGCTCGAGCTCGAGCTCCGTATAAGTTAAACGAGCCAAGCTCGAGCCTGGTCGAGCTCGGGCTCGGCTCGTTTGCACCCCTAAGAATTATAAGGTAAATAAACACGCGATTTTAATGCCAATAACATAGCAAAAGCTCAACCAATTAACATGTAACAATTCATACGCAATTAACACTAAACGTTAGATATTATATATAAACAGATTAAAGTAGTAAAACATACCTTGATCATTTCTAGCAGTGAAGACAAACAATTCCCGTTTCATCACCAACCAAACATTCAGCTAGACGCATGTTTCTACCTTGATTCCCGTTGTGACCTCGTGTCGTTATTGCTTTTGAGCTAACCACTGTTACAGTTAGGTTAAGACCAAAAGCATTGGGACAAAGCTCACTGATATTAACGAATGCTGGTTGTTGCTTGATTTGTTCCACCATTTTCCAACAAAGCCTATAGTAATATAGTGTTATATACATGGAGAAATCTAATAATAAAGTGGTGCAATAAACATTTTTGCGAGATGTAACAGTAACAAGAAGCCCTTTTTTCGATTCAAACACCAAAGCACTACTATAAAAAACTAAAAAAATGATCTTTTCGCTGTTTTGATTGCGTTAAACAAAACGGTCGTAATTGACTGCCAAATATATCTTACATGCATCTACTAAAACCACAACCAGTTTTTAGATTGAATGTGATATTGTGTATGATTAGTGTTGTAAAAAACGCGAATAGGCGCCGATTAATTGGTGATCAATCAGAAATCGGAGGGATAACGATTTGATCTCACCTAATCGGCCCCTAAAACCGGTACCGGTCAAAAATCGACCAACATTGGTCAAATTTGGCCAAAATCGGTCAAAAACTTATTTAAAAAACTATACCTTATTATTATTGAAATTTCTATATATAAAGATTTGTGTGTGTGTGAGTTTACATATAAAACTCCAATCCAATTAATCCCGATTAAGCGCTAGCTGATACCCCATAGCTAGGGGTGTAAACCAGCCAAGCAGCTGCTAGTGAGCTACTCGAGATTGGCCTATTAAAAACTCAAATCGAGCTGAGCTTAACCGAGCTCGAGCTTTGGATATTAAGCTCAAGCCGGCTCACGAGCTCAAACAAGCTTTTCATTTATAGCATTTTTATTCAATATATTTATAAAATAACTATCATTATGCATAAAATTTAGATAAAAATAATTTAAGTAATATATATTATATTATATTATATAAAAATAATAATTATATACATAAATAATAATTAAAGAATTAACAAATTACAAACAAGCCGAGCTCGAGCTTGGCTCGTTGCACCCCTACCCACCGCTGACTAGCGCCTAGTAAGTTCTACAACACCGTGTACCGTAATCATCAATAATAAAAATCATTAACATATAAAAACCTAAAATATTTAATCTTTCCCATTTTAACTCAAACTAAATCACAACTAAACACACAAATTGACTATTAACAACCAATAAGTTGACTTCTTCACGATTTAATTCAACAATTAACAAACTAAGACATAATTCAATACACAAATGCATGCATCACAGACTAATTAACTATTTAAACCTAATCATGTATTAATTCGAAACAATTCAACATTCTAATTTGAAGAATATAATTGAAAGCATATGAGATCGGATACATGTGAATTGAAAATTGGATCGGTTAATAGAATTGAATTTACTGACCTGAGAGATATGTGTACGGAATGAAATGAAGTTGATGAGAGTATAAATGGGTTTTTATAGTTAGGGTAAATGAATCTGGATCCTCAATTCGGATCCCCCGTGGATATTATTAAATTATTGATTACATTTGTTTAGTTTGATGCATATATAAAAAAGTTAAAAAGGTGTTTGCTGTTAAAAGTTATAAAATAAGTGTAATCCACTTTTTTAAAATTTGGTTGATTTGGATTATGGAATTTTTGAACATAATTTGCCAATGAGGTTGTGGTCGAGTGGTAAGAAAGGCATTTGGTATTTCATGTGACCCATGTTCGATTCATGTTCATCGTTATTTAGTTTCGGCGGCATCAGGTGATGATGAGGGACTAAACATGTAGGTGACGTTCAATAGTTGGATCTTTCAACTTAACTGGTTTATCTCACCACATTGTCGTGTCTCCGGTCGAGTATTCACGGGCGTTGGCCTTAGGTGAGGATTTTCTCCGAATCAAAAGGCTAGTGTATCCCCATATAATGAATTTAATCAGTAGCCAATTTGAAGGATTCGTTGGACGTTAAAAAAAAGAAATTTGTATATAATTTACTTTGTTGATAGTTAGGAATATTGTCCAATAATTGGTCTAAGTCACTATTATGAAATGAAACGTATTATCTTAAGATGTGTCCAAATGAGCTGGTATCAATATCACCACCAACGCTAACACCATCAACACCCCCATTAGTGTCGTTGTCACCGCCTTCTCCATCACTTACCATCATGGGCCATCACCATTCACCACCATCTTATAATGGTTATCACCACTAACTTGTCATCACCTGCCGCAATTATAGCACGTGAACTTATTTTAATATACTTTTTTCTACAACTACTTAGTTTGACCGAGTCCATTTTTGTCAGGATCATGTTATGACCCACACCAAGTTTTTACATTTTTAGACAACTTGTTTTGATGTTTTGTATTGACTTGGCTATGTTTTGGCCCATTGTCCAGCCCGCACGATTTAGCAAGTTTATAAGCTTTCTTGTTTTTGTTTAGTTGCAAATGCTAAATCAATAATCTTGCTTGTGAGTCTTGAAACCGGGTTTGAGTCATCTTTGTAGTCTCGAGTTTGGATCTTACTATAAACACATAAAGAAACTTGCTAAAATGGGACGTGCGGTTAGAGTATCCGGACATCCTCCAACAGTTAGGTACTTAGGTTAGTGTTCATACGAGAATAATGTATGGCAAAATAGTTTTAACGTTAAAACCTTAGAAGGTGTTACGGGGAATGGGCCAATACATATGGGCCGAACCTATGTGAACCCGGTCTAGAGCCCAAACCACCTCAACAATTGGCATTTGAGTGTAGGGGTGCACAAATCGGGTTTTTCAAATACCCGGTTTTGCAATGGAGTTGGGTTCGGGTATGACCGGGTATTGGCAACACCCGGGTCGGGTTTGGGTCCTTTACAAAAGATGGATACAACAAACAGAAACATACCCAAAACTTTACAAAGAAAGATAATAGGTGTAAGCATATTTATATAACTCTTTCTTTTGAGAATTACATGTGAGTAAAGTACTCTGATCAAAATATCGAAAGTTATACATAAAAGCAACATTATTCGTAACAAAGATAGATACAACCAAAATGAAAACAGATAAATAGAAAATATCAAAAACTGTAAGCATATATTGACATAAAACTTTCTTTAAGGGAATTACAAACATATCGGTAAAGTACTCCGATCAAAACAAGTTACACATAAAGCAACGTTATTCGTACCGAAAAGATAGATACACCCAAAACGAAAACACATAAACAGAAATATACCAAAAACTGTAAGCATATTATATAAAACTCTTTAAGGGAATTACATGTATATCGGTAAAGTACTCCGATCAAAACAAGTTACACATAAAGCAACGTTATTCGTAACAAAAAGATAAATACACCCAAACTGAAACCACATAAACAGAAAACATACTCAAAACTTTACAAACTTGATGCAACCCAAGACTTAAATTAAGTTTTTTTTAAGCCTCTATAGTTATTGTAAAGATGTAAACAAGTGTTGTTGATGAAGAGTGTGAGAATCCATTCATTTATATGAGAGATGATGAGATGCCAAAGTCAAGATTCCAAAGGTCAAAAGATCCATTCACAAAGTCATAATGTCCACCCTTTAGTGAAAGCTTTTTGTTCACCACAGCTTCTCTCACAAAGGGGTATGTTAATAGGTTCCCTAGAGATACATTCACAGCCTCCTGTGTTTGTTGCACAATACATTAAAGGTGGTCACACATTCATATTCTAAAAGGACATGAGCCTGATTAGGGGTGCAAACGAGCCGAGCCCGACCTCGATTAGGCTCAAGCTTGACTCGGGCTCGACTCGTTTATTATTTATTAATTATTTTTTATTTAATTATAATTATTTTTGTATATTTTTTCTATTATAAATTTATGCATAAAATAATATATATTATTTAGTTATTTATATTTATGTTTTCATAACATTATACATATTAATTAATAATTATTAAGTATATATTTTAAAAAATTATATAAATGAAAGGCTCGTTTAGGCTCGCGAGCTGGCTCGAGCTCGATAAGTGAAGCTCGGGCTCGGGTTCGTTTATTAAACAAGCTTACTTTTAAGCTCAAGCTCGGGCTCAATTAAGCTCGGCTCGATCGAGCTTTTAAACGAGTCGATCTCGAGTAGCTCGCGCGCAGCTCGGCTTGTTTGCACCCATAGTGCCCTGACATATATAGTTATTATTAATAATTTGAAAAAAATGGCAAAAGGATACTTGCGGGGCCGACCTTAGCCTATTGGTGAAGCTTATTTAGGGCCAGGGGCGGCCGGGGCCCTGTTTTTCTGCGCAATAGTGTAAATTTTCCCGTTCTAAATTGACCTACTTCAAGACGAGCCCATTTTCGTTACAGCCCGTTTTGATAATTTTTTTTCCAAAACGACTCATTTCAAGGTGAGCCCATTGTGGTCAGAACCCATTTGACCAAAATTATTACGAAGCTACTACCCGCCATAAAACAACCCGTTTCAAGATGGGCCCATTTTGGTATGACCCGTTTTAGACCGAACCAAATTGATGTTTCTTTAAAGCAAATCACTTTGACCCAAACACAACTTGACCCGTTACCAAACTTACACATTATGTTGCTGTTTGGTGTACTTATATGCTCTTTTTATGGTTTAATTTATACAAAGTTTGGTAAGTTGGTGTGTAAATACCTTCTCACACTTGGTGCAAAGCTCCGAGTACTCCAAATCTCTGCAATCTGCTTTCACTTTGCTCTTAGCTGGCAAACCGATTTTAACCCATTGTTCTATGAAATCACTGCCCATTCAATATGCAACACAAAACTGTTAGTTTGTACTTTGTATTAGTTTAAGTTAAGCAAGTTCAAGAATATATTAATTTCCTTTTTGTAGTCTAAACATACAATATGTATGACTAAAGTAAAAGTATGCAAATCTAATGGTTTTTATTTAGCTTTTCATCATATTGAGCTGGTAATGCGTCAGTCAAAATAATAATAATAATAATAATAATAATAATAATAATAATAATAATAATAATAATAATAATAATAATAATAATAATAATAATAATAATAATAAAGGAAAATCTTGATTATTTGTTTCATATATTTAAAGATCAAGTTTATTTCCTCAAACAATAAATAAATATTATACTGTTAGTTGTTGTCAATAATAACATATTAACATCTATTTGAAATGATAACTACTACTAACTACATGATCTATATGACATTCTATAACGAAAATATGAATACTATAATACTCGTCAATCAGTCAATGGCATGATCTATTAATATTATACTGTTACGTTGTTATCTGTTGTCAATAAACATACCTTTTTTTGAAATGATAGTTACTACTAACTAAATGATCTACATGACATTTTATAACGAAAATATGAATACTATAATACCCATCAGTTAGTCAATGGCATGATCTATTAATATTATACTGTTATATTGTTATTTGTTGTCAATAAACATCTTTTTGAAATGATAGCTACTACTAACTAAATGATCTACATGACATTCTATAACGAAAATATGAATACGATAATACACGTTAATCAGTCAATGGCATGATCTATTAATATTATATTGTTATCAGTTGTCAATGAACATCTTTTTTTGAAATGATAGCTACTACTAACTAAATGATCTATATGACATTCTATAACGAAAATATGAATACTATAATGTCTTTCAATGGTATGATCTATTAATATTTATACTATTATAGTGTTATCTATTGTCAATAAACATCTCTTTTTGAAATGATAGCTACTACTAACTAAATGATAAATATGACATTCTATAACGAAAATATGGATATTATAATATCTTTTCACAGTATGATCTATAAACATTATACGGTTATAGTGTTATTTGTTGTCAATAAACATATATTTGAAATGACAACTACTACTAACTAAACGATCTATATGACGTACTGTAACGGAAATATGAATATATATGTAATACCTTTCGACGACGATATGATCTATTTTTTGGATATTTTAATTGGTTGAAAAATATTTGTATGCAAAATAATAAAGTGACAAGTTACCTAGCAGTGGTTCCATCATCTGGTATGGACATGAGTCCTTTAATCCCACCACAACAGCCGTGTCCAATGACTACAATATTCTCCACCTGAAAGCACAATACCAATATTATTATTATTATTATTATTATTTTGAATGACCAACAAATATAATAAAAAGAACACTAGCAAGAAGCTAGCAAACCCAAGAACATACGCCAGTTCAGTTCACCAAAAACAAACAGAGACAAACGCAGACAAAATACCAATATTATTTAAGTCATAGCTATATTAGGGTAAAAGAATATTTAGAAATATAAAAGAATTAAAACTAGTAATTGAATATGATTCACCTCCCAATTGCTAGGATGACTAATACCTTTAGGTAATGGTTATTCGCACACCCTTTTTGGATATTCACACACCCTTTTAGACCAGGTGTAGTGGTCACGTTGTTGGCCAACGTTTTGTGAAAACGCGGGGTACACCGCCCCCCCGCGTTATGTTGAATTTTTTTTTTGTGCGTTTTAGATACAACGCGGATAATGTCAACAAAAAACAAGTGCATAACTCTGGAAACACTGCCCCCCTCCAAGTTATGGAGGCTTTATGACTACACTTGTTTTTTGTACAAAATCATAACTCTGACTGAACGCCACGTGGCGCATAACCCCTGGATGTGAAGCTTTACGACTACACATGGTCTTAACACACATATTATATCTATATACACCCTATAAAGGGTGGATGGATAACACATCCCTTCCTTTAATTGGCCCATGAATTTTTTTTATTAATAAAATAAGGAGAAAAGTTATTGGATTAGAAAAGGATAAGTAAAGAAATGGGCCCCACTGAATTATTGCAAAGGTAAACCGTTTAAGGCAAGGTAACACATTCTTTTTCTCTTTACAAAATATGTGAAAATGAAAAGATGGAATATGCTAATATGCTATTGCCTTATAATTTTTATTTCATCTATTACATATATTTACATGTATATAAAAAGTAGAGGTTTTATAATATGGTTAAATGTTGTTTTAAATAGCTTACTTTTTAAAGTTATTCTTTTATCATAGAAGTTATAATATTAATGCATCAATAAGGCTTTTTATGAAATAAAAAGGTAAAGTTTTATTTTCTCAAATAATAAGCTAATATTTTAAAAGATGCTTGTTAGGTATACTCATAATTTAAAAAAAAAGTAAACAAATATTAGATGAACAAAATAAAAACAAAACTTATATAATAATTAAATGAATGTCTAGATGCCCCTCCTCTTTGACTAAAAAAAATCATGTCTAGATGTCTTATATTCAAAAATAAAAGAGACATGATAATGAGATATGATGAATTTAGATACCCTTGTACCCATAATTTCATTTTGACTTAAGAGAATCTTCTTAAACTCCGTGATGAGCATATTCCAATATATGTGACTCATAAAGAGTTATGGAAATTGTAAAGTGATAGGTGGGCGGTTGCCACTATTCCACTAGACAAACCTTTTTTTTCTTTCTAAAGATGACACTAGAGAAAATCTCTCTCTTTTTCAGAGGTGGTTATTATTTATTTATTTTTTTAAGTAAAGCCAATCACCCCATTATTTAGATTTAGACGACAAAAATCACTGCTTTAAAAGTTTTTTAATATTCACCTTTAAGTGCAGTACTGCATATTCAATGGCGGCACCTGCTCCAGAGTGTTTAATCTGCACAAAAGGTATTTTGATAAGTCAACTAAAGTAATAACTAATCCCACAATTATTGATCCAAGATAACTATTATTCAAAGCAACCACTTGCTTAATAAGTTTAATCATTAGTTTCTATACATAGGAATCTATGAGTTATATAGTAGGGGTGTGCTCAATTTGGGTCGGTTTTGAAAATCTTTCGGTTTCGGTTCTAGTTTTTCGCTTTTGTCATTTGAGCTTAAAAATTTCTGGGTCGAATATTTTTTTTGGGGCTTTTTCAACCTAAATCAATTTGTTGATTAATAACTAATTGATTTTATACATTTGGGGAAAAAAAATACCGGAGTTACATATTTAATATATTTTATAAATTACTTATAATAAAATATAAAATGAAAATCCATAAACTCGTTCAGTTTTTATTTACCTAACCGTAAGTTCAGTCTTAACAAATAAATAAACCAAACCGTCGATTTTTGTTTCAGTTTGGTACTTTGGTTTTTTCAGTTTTTTCGGTTTTAGTTTATGCACTCTCAAACCCCTAGTTTATAGCATTTCAACATTATATAATGTATCCTTATGTGTATATAGTTTGACCATGTGCTGGACAACATGTTAGCAATTATGAATTTATGATTGAAAGATGGGTTTGACTTCTTAGAGAGAAAAAAAACTATATTAATTAATCAAGTATTCTAGAAATGAATATAGTATTGATCAGTTAGCTAGATCTATATGTAAAATCAAGATAATTAATTAATTGTAAAGTTTTGAGAGATCACCGTGTCATAAGGAGGAACCAAGTTAGCAATGTTTCTAACCACAAAGGCTTCACCAGGTTGAAAATCCAGGATGTGTGATGGGCAAACTCGAGAGTCCGCGCAAGCGAATACCAAAAACTGTGTTATAGTTAAACCAAGAAATTAAGAACATGGATGTAGTGTACATTGTCCCATGTAAAAAATTTTATGTTAGATTTCATCTGTATTAATCTCTTCCATTGATAAGCTAAGTTATACTGTATTATAAATAATGGAGGTAAATAATATGATAGGCATGTTTTCACTTTTCAGTATCATTTAACTATTTTTATTGTGCAATATTCACATGTGTTAAAAAAAAGAACTGGTAGTTTTTTAATAGGTATGAGGAAAAAATATATGAATTAAAAAAAGAAAGAAACAATTGAGAATAAAACAAGTTTTATACATTTAACACTTTAAATACTTTTAAACATAAATTTATAAATAAAGTGGGACATGATAAAAAGTAAGAGATTCATGTAAATAATTTTACATTTAAAGTAATCAATCCTTTTAGTTCAATTTAGAACAAACTTCAATTTTTATGTTTATTGAGTAAAAATTAAATTTGATACAAGTAATTAGTAAACTCAATGAAATATGCAAGCAGTCATTCTCACACATATAGTTTTAAAGTATCTGTCCTTTTTTAGTAACTAGATCAAAAGTTGATTATATGTATCTCACATAAACACTTTTTATACAATTTGTTAGCTTTTTGTGCACTTTTCTCAAAATCATTTACTTTATATATATATGATATAAAAAGATAAATGTAAATAATGTGAAACAACTAAAACTATAACTAGTGTTAATAATAATTGAAAAAAGAGGTGACCTTGGGGCTTTGGCCTTTAGCAAGCTCACCATACAAAGTGGGGTTTGTTCTGCACACACACAAAAAAGAAGCATTAATGTCAAGTGATAGGTAAGGGACTAAGGGTATATATTTCTTTTGGGATAAGTCCTTTTCTAGATCATTAAAGATCAAACTAAAACACTTTTAATGTAGACCCGATTACAAATTTTGTCCTTTAAAATAAGACGAATTACGGTTCGTGTCATTTTTTTAGTTTCCTTGCAGGCGGTGTACTTTAAACTTTTTTTTCCTACAAGTTTTGTCCTTCACGCTAACTGGGTTAGAAAAAGTCAGTTAAATCCCATCACGTGAGGCACATGTGAGGGTAGTTTTGTCCTTTCATATAATAGCAATTAAACAAATTGCACAAATAACATAATTAATCTTAATCTTAGAACAAAAATCCAAAATCCCTTTGAATTAATCAACGCATACTTCCAATAACCAGATTATTATCATTAATTCATTATCACCATCTCGGCATTCCACTATGTTCTTCAAATATCAAATTCCGGCTTCTTCTCGATGCAATTCGACCGAAAATCAAACTCGATAAGCTCCGGCTGCTACAGTCCGCCAGATCTAATTGAAGACAACCATAGTCCGGCTGCCATTACCATCCACCGGAATACCGCTACTCCTCCACCACCGTCCAGCTGTCATCGGAAACCTTGCACGATGCTTTTCGCATATATGAAATTTATTGAGGTCAGAGTTTAACCGTCCGGTCCTCACCATCGACGTCACAATTGATTTTCCGGCCACCATTACCATGGCGACCCACGCGCAGCCTCCACCACCACGTTGAGGTTAGAATTATGCCTAGGGTTCGATTTTTGGCTTCAATGGTTTTAATATCGATCGATCCATGAATCAAGCTTACCCCTAATTAGGGCTAATTTAGGAACTAGGACGAGATTTTGACGATTTGTGTTCGCTGTGGCCGTCGGTGGATGTCGTAGACGGTAGATGCAGTGGTTGTAAAGGGTTTTTTAGAGAGATATATAGAGTTTTAATGGGTTTTTAGCTGCAGTGGAGGTGAGATACGGTGGCGTCGTTGGAGCTGGGAGACGGTGGCGGCAGTTGAGTGGGGAAGACGGTGACGGGAGGTTGGAGACAGTGGGTTATATCTTGAAATATTTAAATTACATTTGATTTTGACATATTAAAGATGATTTTAGGGTTTTGATTGAGATATGCAAAATGAAGAAGAAGAAGAAGAAGAAGTTGCAGGGTAGACGAAAAGACCAATATGCCCTCACATGCGTTTCACGTGAAGGTATTTAACTGAGTTTTTCTAACCCAGTTAGGTAAAGGACATAACGTGTAGGAAAAAAATGTTTAAAGTACACCGCCTGCAAAGAAACTTAACAAAGGACACGAACCGTAAATTGACTTTTTTTAAAGGACAAAATTTGTAATTCTGTCTTTCTTCTATGGTCAAAATTATACGAAGTTAAAATGGCTAAAGGTTTAAAAGTTTGATCAAAAGAGCTTTTACCATTCGTCAAACTGATCATTTATATTATTTTCTCTAACCATATCATAATCATATATAGTCGTATAAATATAACTTTTTAAGAATATTTGTATATAATATTAGTATTGCGTGATTACGTATAGACATTATTCTTAGTTAAATAATGTTCTCTCAATATATAAATATACTTTTAATGGTGACCAAATCATAAAAATTATATATAATATGTGATTGTTTATTGGATTACATCGAAACAGAAGGCAAGCGGGCAACAAGCTGCGCCGCTACCCATTTTTGAATCGCAAAACCCAATCTTTTAAAAACTATATTTGCTGATCTTTGAGTCATAACATTACTATGCATGACCCGCTGAACACGGGTAAGTAGCTCCACAGCTTCAGGCGCGATGAAACCAAAAGTGTCAAAAGCAAAAGGAATAAATACATGTTGGTTGTCAAGACACGCCTTTTCATGTTTTGCCACCTTACCTGAAGCAGCTTTTAATGCGGCTTGACCGACCGCGAAACCACTACTCCCTAAGCCCACCAAAGGAGAAACCCCTGTTAAATACACACACACGTGTTTCCCTCCTATCCATCCAAACACCAAAATGTCAGCCGGTCAAAGAGATGATCTTCCCTCCGACGGGTCAGTCAGGAAATTCACAGGTGCTTCTTTCTTAACAGAAATTTCAGCTCGCCTGAGTATATCAAAGAGCACATCCCTAACCAGATCGTGTCGGTACTTGAACCCCGGGAGCTCTTTACAGTGCACCGCGTGCTCCCCATATGAGTCTAAACACACTTTACGACAAACAGGACATATCTCATCAACCGGAAATAGAGGAATCATAAGGCGATACTTAAGAATACTACGATACTCCACTGGAGACATATGCTGGCCTAACCCATCTATAAGGATAGCAAGAAGAAAATCTTGAGCATGTGGTGCTTGTAGACACTCAAAAATGGCTTTTTGTCTACTTGTCATGTTAAAGTGTGACTCCATGTCGTGAACAATTTTACTAAAAAGAGTGCTCGCCAATGCATGCTGGGCTTTAGAGGGGGCGGTCTCTTTGTTAGAGAAACTGCTAAAATCGAAGCTTGGAATCATATTACGAAGACAAGCCAGAGCACAAGAATAATCAGAATCCATCCCACATATACCACTGTCTCGCAAAATGTGATCCTGAAGCACCCACGATTGGGCTCTCGAGGCCACAAACGCATAAGAGGAAGCCTCTACTGCCGAATACAACCCCAAACCCCCATTCTTAATGGGTAAGGAAGCAAGTCGCCATTGGAGGTCTCCAAAGAAAGGACCTCCACAAACTACAATGTCCTAGATCGCCTCACGCAATCCCTTGTCAAAAAACACCGCTGCCTCCATCATGTGTACAGGTTGGCATGTTCTCAAACCGAAGAAAAGTTTAGCAATACCCATACATGATCGAAGCAAAAGTAACTCACTCTGCGGGTCACCAAGTTTTGGGAGAAGACGCATCAAATCAACAGCATTAGTAGCTCTCTTCTTTGCAAAACCCTTAATAAACCCGGTGTCTTTACTAACAGCTCCCCCAAGAAGCTTCACCCCTAATAATGGTCTCCCGATGTCAGCAGGGAATAAACCGTCACGAGACTTCGTACCATCACAAGAAGACCAAAATAGCTCAGTTTTCTTAATATTCAGTTCAAGACCCAAAGTTGGACCCGTCACCTTAATGATATCCAGCACTTTAGCCACCTCCATTGAATCTCCAATGACTGTCCCATCATCAAGATACCATGCATGAAGAAGAAGCTTGCAATTGTCTCGAATATGATGCACAAGGGGGTGTAAAACCAAGGAAAAAAGGAGTGGTCCCAATGGGTCTCCTTGTTGAACCCCTATGGTGGACCAAATATTATTATCCCCAAGATATAGTCTTGATGGCTGCCCATATAAAAATTCCACCCACAAGGAAATAGAAGGGCATCTGATCCTTACCTCATGAAGTAAAGCTGATCTATCCACCATATTAAATGCATTGGAAAAATCAATTGTAAGCATTGCAAGAGACCCATCAGTGTGGCGCTCACTCAATACCCTGTTGGCGCTATGTAATATGGCATCCGCACCACCCGACACACCAACCCCAAACTGGAAATCATTAAGGTATTTGGTCATTTCTTTGCCAACCCCTTTCATAGCCACCTTAGAAACCAAACGCCTCCATATAGTACCCACTGCAATAGGTCGGATCCCGTTGTCGGGTTTTAAAAGCGGTGTAAGAGGAGCAGACGCGACAAACTCTGCAAAAGTAGACGGACATCTCCCTCCTAACCATAAATTAACCACTACAGTGATAGCACATATGAGGTCAGTGGCAATAGCCGACCCTTCTCCACAAAGAGCATCCAAAATATGTTGCGCTCTCAAACCGTCCCTCCCACACGAAGTTCCTTTGGGAAACGATTTAATGCAACCAAGGACACTATCAACCTCTGTCACAAGAGGAGGCTCGGAATAAGTCATGTTAGGCATAGCCGACGGCTTCTTGTACGGGTGTTTAGCTTCTAAAGCCTTTGTGGTATCAGAATTGTAAGGTGCAACACCAGATGAGCATAACACCTTTACTGCAGCAGTAAAGTGACCATCCGCAACTTTTCGAAGACACTGTTTAACGTTATTGTTGACAAGATCCCCCTCCTTTTGAATATCCATGTCACCTTGGCCTAAGGACCTCAAACTAGAACCATTTAACAGATTTTTAATTAACATGGTAATACCGTCAACTTTCCCCCATGTGGCTAAAGAACTCATTATTGAATGATGTTGCATGGCTTTCCTATTCCCGGACCTGCTTTCGTGCCTATTTTTGGGTCTGAACACCTGTAAAGTGCAACGAGGAAGAAGTAACAGCCTAACCCACGCATCAACATAATCTGGTTGAGCAACCACTTTATAGAGTGTTGTTTTCAAAGCTTGCGAAAAGGCCATCCGACAACTATGAGGGATACTCTTGACGGTAACGATAGGTGCCTTAAGTAGACGATCAAGGAGGGAGACATCCAACACGAAGGACTCATGAACAGTTGTCTCGGGGCCCTTGATAAAAGGTTTCGAAATCCCAATAATGTGTGTATCCGAGTCAATTGCATGATCATTAAACTTCACAATGCCATCAGGGTGATGACAAGCACGTTTCAAGCTATGAAGGTTCATGCAATCCCCACACAACCATTGATCCAACACCTTCAATGTTTCATCCACTTTCAAAAACAAGCCATGGTCTGTAGAGACCGCCTCCCGCAACACACTTTTACGTTCTTCTTTAGTAAGGTGCACACTCTTGAGATGAGAGATCAAACGAGAAATCCCCTTATTTCCCGCTCCACCATTCGAACAACAATGAAACGCACGGAACGGACACGGCCATGAGCCGTTCAAAGTAGAGGAAT
The DNA here is from genome assembly GCF_021521415.1 of Bidens hawaiensis. Lineage (NCBI taxonomy): Eukaryota > Viridiplantae > Streptophyta > Magnoliopsida > Asterales > Asteraceae > Bidens > Bidens hawaiensis. Next base: position 337,063 of record NW_027493579.1, on the reverse strand, counting down.
GAGTTGTCATAAAATATGACAAAACGATACTAAAACTTAAAAAGACATTTCATCGAACACTTGGCGCGTAGTTATAAAGAAAACCCCGTTTCACATGATTGGAGGAAGACCATTTGGGTGCCTCTTGGGGATAAAATATGTTTTGAACATTAGTATGTCACATTGTGATGGTCATTAGAAGGAAGAACCACCATAAAAAGATTCTTCGTGTATCATTTGTAGCAAAATTATGCACGGGAGCTAGCAATCCGGACCGTATTGAAGAGGTTCCTGAGACACAGCATGGAAGAGTCATAATATTCAGAAACGAGGTCCAAGAATGAAGAAGGGGTAGAATTACTGAATGAATACGAGCTGTAGCTAATACCCGAGGCATAAAAGAAGCATTTTCCACGGGATCCCAAAACCACCAGCCACCCCGACTTAATTCATGATGAGCCCACCAACTTCCTGGCAAAATGCCTACGGTTAAAAACCACCAACATGTCAAGATCAAAATTCGAATTGGTTCTGGTCCTTGTCAAAACCACTGTGTTCGCGCCGACGATCCAACAAAAAAGCAAAGTAGTGGTCTCTTTCTTTCCATTACGAACGACACGCTTCGCCTGCTCCCTTTAGTGAACTATGTTTGTGTCATATATACCGTTTATTTGTTAGGTAGAACTTTGAATTTTGTTAGAGAGATTAGGTTTTGAATTATAAATAGTTTGTGTTTACGTCACATATAAAAAAATACGCAATTTACAAAGAAGTATTCGATTTTTCCTATGTTTCATATAAAGAGATAATTTTTGTATATTCCTGGAAACATGAATAATTCACATAAATAATGAAAAGGATACGAAGATTTAGCATCTTGCATGCAATTTTTAGATGTTCAATTTTAAGAAGCTTTCTAGATTTTTTGGTGCTATCATATAGAACTAACTAGACATGACACATGCATGTAATAATAAGGAAATTTAAAAGTTTTGTTGAAATTTTAAATACATATAATAATGATAATAGATAAGTGTTCAGTGAACTTGAAGTTGTATATCTAAATTTATAATATACTAGATTTTATTCCCCGTATTACGGGGGTTGTTTTACATTATTCGTTTTTAATATTTATATATGTATATTTGGATTATAATTTTATTTATTTTAAGAAAGTTAATAATTAATATACTTGAGGTTTGATGATGAAATTTAATATACTTGAGGATACCATGAAACAAAGACTAGATTGTCTAATGCTGAGACGAAAAACAAAAAAAATTGCCTAGTGAAAATGTATGATCCCTTTTTGAATAGGATGTATCGTGGAAGAATGAAGAAATTTTTTTCTTCTTCAATCATAAATGAAACTTCGATAGAAAATTGCACAGAAAAAGCTGAACTAAATAAAATTCATGGTATCCTTCTTCCCTATCCTAATTCTCCAGAAAATGAACAGAAAATCGAAATATCAGAAAAAAAACAAGTCAAAATCGATTCAAATAATAGGTTAAAGTTTTCATTGAACGCAATTCTAACTAACCCTAAATGTGAAAAAAAATATTTTGGAATAAACGAAATAGGTAAAAAACTCCCTCGATGGTCATACAAATTAATCAACGAGTTGGAACAATATTTTATAAAACGACGAAAAGAACAAGGCATAATGCAAGGGCTGGATCACCAGCTTCGAACAAGAAAATTTAAACATATAGCATTTTTAACTCGTTCCACACGAAGTTTTAAGAAGTCTAATTTCAAGAATTTTAATCATTTTAAAAAATTTAATAGAGATTCGGGTTTTATAAGTAATTTGGAAGAACCAGATTTTCATCGAGCCTTAATCAAAACCTCTGTTGCCGTCTTCAAAGGCGTAAAATGGTTATTTGGGGACCGTCTCAATGAAATCCCCATTCCCCGCTTTTTTTGGAAAAAACGGAAGATTTTTCTTTTCCTATATCTGACCTAATGAAACTTTTTTTTTATTAGAGATTGGTCGGGCAAAAAGTCAGAATTCGAGATTTTAAATCAACAATTCCAAAAAAAAAAACGACCAGGAAGATGCAATAGAATTCTGGGAGAACATTCCATATGCACAAAAATCAAGAAGTGTTCTGTTACTAGCTCAATCAATTTTTAGAAGATATATTAAATTACCCTTATTAATAATAGCTAAGAATATCGGTCGTATTTTATTGAGACAATCTCCGGAATGGTACGAGGATTTCCAAAATTGGAATAGAGAAATTTATCTAAAGTGTAGCTATAATGGTCTTCAATTTTCCAAAACAGAATTTCCTAAAAATTGGTTCAGCGAAGGTTTTCAAATCAAAATCCTATATCCTTTTCGTTTGAAACCTTGGCACAAATCTAAGCTACGACTCTCTGATAGAGATCAAAAGCAACAAGATGATTTTGATTCTTGTTTTTTAACAGTTTTTGGAATGGAAACGGAATATCCTTTTGGTCATCCGCGAAAAACACCTTCCTTTTTTGAACCAATTTTGAAAGATATAGACTATAAAGTCAAAATAAGAAAATTTAATTTTAGAGTTCGAAGAGCTTTAAAAAAAATAAAAAAAAAAGAAGAAAAAGCATTAGTATTTGTAAAACAAATACTAAAAGAACTTTTAAAAGGAAAGAAAATTCCATTATTTATACCGCGAGAAATATACAAATCAAATGAAACTGAAATAGAAAAGGATTTTATAATAAGCAATCCGATAATTCATGAATCACTTAGTCAAAATCGATCTACAGGTTTCACAAATTATTCACAGGCAGAAGATGAAATGAAACATAGAATTGATAAAAGAAACACAATCATAAATCAAATAGAAATAACGAAAAAAAAAAGAATAATGGAAAATCACCGCCAAAAATTTGAAAAATATTCAAAATAAAAAATATTGAATTATTAATTCAATTTTTCTTTGAAAAGATATACATAGATATCTTTCTATGTATCATTAATATGCGCAGAATCACTCTACAACTTTTTATGGAATCAACAAAAAAAATTATTAAGATATACATTGACAATAACGAAACAATCAAGAAAAGAAAAAAAATGGACTTTATTTCGACTATCAATATGAAAAAGGCTTTTGATAATCTTAGAAATAGTAAGGGGAAGTCACATATTTTTTTTGATTTATCTTACTTGTCACAAAAATATGTATTTTTCAAATTATCACAAACCCAGGTTATTCGCTTCAATAAGTTCAGATCTATTCTTCAGTATAATGGACCGTCTTTTTTTCTTAAGAATGAAATAAAGGATTTTTTTGGAAGACAAGGAATATTTGATTCCGAAGTAACACATAATCAACTTCCAAATTATGGAATGAATCCCTGGAAAAACTGGTTAAGAGGTTATTATCAATACGATTTATCTAAGATTACATGGTCTAGATTAGTCCCACAAAAAGGGCGAAATGGAAAAAAGAAATGCCAGAAGTCTCAAAATAAGGATCTAAACAAATGGTATTCCTATGAAAAAGACCCATTATTTGATTACAAAAAAAAACTCGAAAGTCTATTTATTACCAAATAAAGAAGATAATTTTCAAAAAAACTATAGATATGATCGTTTATCATATAAATATATTGATTCTGAAACTAAAAAGAAGGCCTATATTTATAGATCATCATTAGAAACAAATAAGAAGCAAAAAAATTCCACCAGAAAGAAAGCAAAAATTGTTAACATACTCAAAAATATTCCTATCAAGAATTATCTAGGAAAAAGCAATTATATATATATGGAAAAAAATAAAGATAGAAAATATTTGGGTTGGAAATTGAATAAAAATATTCAGGTTGAACCTAATAAGGACAAAAACAAAATAGGGGATAAAATTCATAATAATGGTCTTTTTTATCTTCCGATCGATTCAAATTCCGAAATCAATTACAAAAAGGTCTTTTTTGATTGGATGGAAATGAATGAAAATTATTAATCTTAAATCGCCTCATATCAAATCCGAAAATTTTTTCCTTCCAGAGCTTGTGATACTTTATCATAAATATAAAGAGAAACCTTGGTTTATCCCAAGCAACTTACTTCTTTTTAATTTGAATAGAAATCCAAATTTTAGTGAAAATCAAAATAGAAAGGGAAGGCAAGAGGAGGGTGAGGATTTTTTAAATTTTAGCCCATCCAATTCAAAACAATATTTTGAATTAAAGAATCAAAACAATATTGAAGAATCTTTTTTAGAATCAATTGAAAAACTAAACATATTATTTAAAGGAGATTTTCCTTTGCAAATAAGATGGACTGGACGTTTGAATCAATTGAATCAAAAATTGATGAATAATATCCAGATATACGGTCTTCTGGTTAGCCTCATTAATGTAAGAAAAATTACTATATCCTATATTCAAAGGAAAGAAATGAATCTGGATATAATGAGGAGACGTTTAAATCTTACACAATTAACGAAAATGAGAATTTTGATTATGTAACCTGGCCGTCTATCTGTAAAAAATGATGGACAGTTTTTTATGTATCAAATCATAGGTATTTCATTGGTTCATAAAAGTAAGTACCAAAGTAATCAAAGATACCGAAACCCCCAAAATGTTGCTAAGAATCATTTTGATGAATCCATTCCAAGACATAAAAGAAAAACTCTAAATAGAGACAAAAAGAATTTTAATTTGCTTGTTCCTGAAAAAATTTTATCGTCTAGACGTCGTAGAGAATTGAGAATTCTAATTTCTTTCAATTTAAAGAATCAAAATAATGTGCATAGAAATCAATTATTTTGCAAGGAGAACAAGATAAAAAATTGGAGTCAATTTTTGGATGAAAGTGAAAATTTTGACATAAAAAAAATGAATTAATTAAATTAAAGTTCTTTTTTTGGCCTAATTATCGATTAGAGGATTTAGCTTGTATGAATCGCTATTGGTTTGACACCAATAATGGGAGCCACTTTAGTATGTTAAGGATATATATGTATCCATAATAGAAAATTTTGAGTTTCCTATATATTCTGTTGTTCTATCAATCATCTTTTTTCATTTTTTCCGCTGTCCGTGATCTGTAAATATCCATGTTATATGCAAGTAACCCGATGCACACATGTACTGTCCTATTAGGATAAATAATAAGGAAATGGCGTATCAATTCAAGCTATAAATAAATAAAAAGATAAACTATTTGGTATCGTCTTTTTGTATCACTAGGCAAATGAACTCAAAAATAGGTTAATGATAAAATGAATATAAAGAAATTATGATTGTTGTGTATACTACATGAAAATTTATGACATTATTATTACTGATCAATAAAATCAATATCTGCAAAAAGGGGAGTATCAAATTATTTTATGGTAAAAAATTCATTTATTTCAATTCTTTTGAAAGAACAAGAAGAAAACAAAGAAAACAAAGGATCTGTTGAATTTCAAGTAGTAAGTTTCACCAATAAGATACGGAGACTTACTTCACATTTGGAATTGCACAAAAAAGACTATTTATCTCAGAGAGGTCTGCGGAAAATTTTGGGAAAACGTCAACGGTTGCTGGCTTATTTGTCAAAACAAAATAGAGCGCGTTATAAAGAATTAATAGGGCGGTTGGATATTCGAGAGAGAAAGAGTCGTTAATTTGAAGAAATTGAAGAGTTCATTTGAATTCTTCGCTTAAAGTTTGATGAACTTCTTTTCGCTTTCAGCAATTCATGAAAGAATGAATCAGGAAAAACCTATGACTGTACCATCTACAAGAAAAGACCTCATGATAGTAAATATGGGACCTCACCACCCATTAATGCATGGTTTCACAATTAAATGATATGTTATAATCCAATTTAAAAGCTATTTGGGTTTGGTGATACCTATTACCTCTTTATTTTCTTTATTATAAAATTGTTTCTTAATTATAAATAATATATATTTTTCTAAATAAAATAGGATATTAATTTTTAGTATATCCCTCATTTATAAGATTTTCATATCAAATATTTGATTAGATTAATTTTTAATATAATGAGATTATAACTTGTTTTAGAGCTATCTGGGTTTGGTGAGGCCTTTACCCGTGAATTAGGTTTAAATGCGTGAGAAACCTTCATTTACAAATAAAGCAATATGATGGCTTGAGAGAATGGTTGTTTTACATTTTTCGTTTTTTAATATTTATTTTTTGGATTTTAATTTTCTTTATTGTAAGAAAGTTAATAATATACTTAGGGTTTGATGATGAAAATGTTTCATAAATAAATTATATGTTATAACTCGTTTAAAAGCTATCTAGATTTGGTGACCCATGACCAGTTTATGTTTTTTACTATAAAATTGTTTATTAGTTATAAATAATATCTTTTTCTTTTTAAATTGAATATTAAATTTTAGTATATCCCTATTTTATAGGATTTTCATATCAAATAATTGGTAAGATTAATTTTTAATTTAATGAGATGTTATAACCCGTTTAAGAGCTATCTGGTTTCGGTAAGACCCATACCCATGAATTTGGGTTAAATCAATAAGAGACCTCAATTTAAAAATTAAGCCATTTGGTGGCTTCCATAAAAGGGGGGAGCGATCACATCGCGACACGTAGGATTTTAGGGTTTTTGTTTATATATATTATAGATATAAACGAAACTTTTAAAAGCTCTCTGGTTACTTGTTAAATTTTCTCAAGCCGTCAAATTGCTTTATTTGTAAATGGAGGTTTCTTATGCATTTGAACCGAATTCATGGGTATGGGTCTCACCAAACCCAGATAACTCTTAAGCGAGTTATAACATCTCAGTAAATTAAAAACTAATCTCACGAAATATTTGATATGAAAATCCTATAAAATAGGGTTATACTAAAAATTAATATCCGATTTATTTAAAAAAATATATTATTTATAATTAAGAAAAAATTTTATAGTAAAAAAAATAAGCGGGTAATGGGTCACCACATCCAGATAGCTTTTAAACGAGTTATAGCATATCATTTATTTGTGAAACTCTTTCATCATCAAACCCTTTTTTACAATAAAGAAAAATAAAAATTCAAAAAATAAATATTAAAAAACAAAAATGTAAAACAATCCACGTAATACAGGAGATAAAACCTAGTCACTTATAAAGTTATCAAATAAATTTATAGCTAAAACAATAATATCAATTAAAATTATATGATTATCTACCATGGAAATTTAATTGAATAATTAATAAGCATAATAATATTAATAGTTATCTAGTGAATGTTTATAGGTTTAAGGATATTTTTTATAGACCTAAAATATATGAAAACTTAGATAACTTAATATAAAATTAAGGAAAATAAAAAAATAACAAATTTTACACACACATATAGACAATATTAAGATAATCTTATAATTTTAAGACCATATGTAGTAGTAATCTTTTTATGGAAGCGTGTTATGTCATATGACGTTCATGTCATCAATAGGGTTATACCTAAATAAGTGTGTGATGGACAACCCTCATATTAATCTTGTAATTAATTAAATATAAATAAAATAAATATTTTATTGGTTAGAGGTGTGAAGAAAAACACGATTGGTTGGAGTTTGTGAAGGAAAACATGATTTTTTGAAGTGGGTGGGGGGGAGGCGCTATGTAAATAACACCGGAGACCAAAATTAGACCCATAACACCAGTTGGGTGTAACGTCAGTTGGGTTTGAGGTGGGGGTATTTGAGGCATTATGGAGCATCCAACACTTCACTATGCACGGTCTCGGTGTCAACTAGACTGGTTGTGATAATATTGCAGTGATCATCCGGCCTAATCTCCACAACCAATTTTTAATGCCTTGGGTGTATAGCATACGACCATCTAACCATGTCATGTCGAAATCTCCCCATCTTTATGTTCACTATTACACAAATTCTGGATCTATATATCCTTTAGACGCCTTCTCTTCGTGTAGAATTACTGTTATTCCTAGTGGCTTGAAATTGTGTCTCACTTTTGTGGCTTGAAATCGAAAGCTAAATATGAATAATAAGTTAGGTAGTTTAATGTTTGTGTTTGTAATAGTGAAAAATTTTTTAAAATAGGAAAGTGGAATAACATAAAATGGTTTATAGGAGAGAGAAAGAAAGTTGAGTGAATATAGGACATCCGCCATTTCAAATGGCGGATGTCAGATTGCACATAGGGGGTGTCAGTTATTGCCTGGTGATGTAACGAGAACCATGTGATCTGTCATTTGAAATAGCGGATCATGAATATTTTATTAGTGTTAAATGGCGGATTTCAGTTGAGAAGCTGACTGCCGGTCACCATTACTTTTTGATTTACATCCGCCATTTCAAATGACGGATGTGAACAGTAACTCGTACTACCCCTATGACCCACCTATGTATTTTTTATTGTATTTCAGTGACATCCGCCATTTGAAATGACGGATGTGAACAGTAAACCGTACCTCATATGTTCCACAAATTCTAAGTATTTTATTATATTTCAGCGGATGAACAGTACCCGTACTACCCAGGTTTGACCACTTGTTCTTTTAATATATTAATGTTTCTTAATTTTATTTATGATTCTTTTATATTTAAAAAATATGACTAGTAATATACTAATATCAATATGTTTTTACTTTTATTATTAAAAATTCTAATAATTAGTATTATTAGTAAATATTAATTAGTATATTAATATTACTTTTATTAATAAATATAAAAATTTAGTTCAACAATTGGATATGTTTTTTTTTTATAATATTGAGTTCTGCCATTTGCAATGGCAAGTGTTGTCTGGACATTCGTCATTTCAAATGGCAAGTGTGAACAGTAACTGTACTGCCAAATCTCATTTCCTCAAATTATAAATAGAGTCAAAATCAATAAGATATACCACAACTATAACCCACAATGCTTCCTCATACTTGCTCAATTTCGTGTAACAATTTCAATACTACACCATGTTCGCCTCAAAAACCACCTGATTATGATTTCATCTCATTTCATTGTTTGAATAGGTGGCCTCGAAAATAGGATGTGTGCCCTCTGGGTTGAGACGGAAAGTGACAGCTGACCCTACGGGTCATATTCTTAAGAACCATTACCGTTGGGTTGCCCGTTTTTTTAGCCGCTGAGGTTGTCTCCGATAATCACTACCGGTGGGGTAGGGTTTTAGCTAGAGTTCGGCTGTAATTATCATGTAATTTGCTAGAGGTTGTCTTAGAAAACCACTGTCGTGTATTATATTTGTATATTCAAGTGTAATTATCATGTAATTTAGAGAAGTCAATGTGTTTAACATTAGTGTTTTAGTAATATAATTATATTTAAAAGTTTGGTGCCACAAAAGTTTTTTTTAAATATTTGGTTCGTTGAATTTTATTTAACAAAAGTTTTTTCTAAAGTTTTTTTTTTAAAAGTTTCCATCAAATGTTCGTGGTTGTCAACTTTGATAATACCCACGGACCAAACTGTACGTATCTTAAATCAACACTTGAATTATTGAAGGACCACAACTTTGTAATAACTAGTAATTACTTGAAACATAATTTTATAGCAGTAATTACTTGAAACATAATTTTATAACAATTAATTTTATAGTAATTATTGAAAGACCATCATTATGTCTTAAATCTACACTCTTCAAGATTCTCAATAAAGAGCACTATTGTAAACTAGCGTCCATATAAAAAACATGGCTTAAATCTGGCTTCTCAACCACCCAACCATGTTGGCAGTTTAAAAAAAAACCGTCCTTTTTGTTAAAAGATAAAGGATTGTCATGTCAAGTACAGGTACTGTTCACATTCGCCATTTCAAATAACATATGTCACTGAAATGTAATAAAATACGTATGGTTTACTTTATCTTTTGTTAAAAGATAAAGGGTTGTCATGTCAAGTACAGGTACTGTTCACATCCGCCATTTCAAATGACGGATGTCACTGAAATATAATAAAATACTTAGAATCTGTGGGACATAGGAGGTACGGTTTACTGTTCACATCCGCCATTTCAAATGACGGATGTCACTGAAATACAATAAAAATACATAGTTGGGTCATAGGGGTAGTACGAGTTACTATTCACATCCGCCATTTGAAATGGCGGATGCCAATCAAAAAGCAATGGTGACCGGCGGTCAGCTTCTCAACTGAAATCCGTCATTTGAAATGGCGGAACACTAATAAAATATTCATGATCCGTTATTTCAAATGGCAGATCACATGGTTCTCGCCACATCACCAGACAATAACTGAGATTCCCTATGTACAATCTGACATCCGCCATTTCAAATGACGGATGTCCTATATTCACTCAACTTTCTTTCTCTCTCCTATAAACCATTTTATGCTATTACACTTCCCTATTTTAAAAATTTTTCTTGTAATAGTTGTACAAGTTTCTTATTCCATGCATGCTTGAAATACATACTTGTAGCACACAACTTAATATTTGATTAACTTTTGGTAGTTGGTACCGTAGATTATTTCTTGTTCCATCTGTATTATTAATTCCATAAAAATAAACTCAAAAAAGATGTTAATTTTATATTATATTCAATGATCTTCGTTGGAAAGATCCTTCAGATCGAATGAGTCCTGGTTAAATGAATATGTACCGGTTCTTCCACAGATAGCATGCACCTACATGGATGACAATAAAGATATCTACCCTCATATCATAGAACATTACATTTAATTTCCTAGCCCAAAATTTAAGGAGTGCTTGTCGTAAATGCCCTTTTGCGAGTGTTTTCTTACCGATTTAGGCTTAAATTTGTTCATGAACGACTTTTGTGACCAAGTTTTCAACCAGTTACTCTTAGCGACTGCAATTCGGCCAGAAAGAGCATATGATATGGCTAGGTTACGTTATCTCTGCAAGAACCAAGACCTATCCATTATAATGTGTCAAGATAAATCAATATCTTGTTCAAAAACTTTGGAGAAAATGGCCTCGGCAAGCTCTTCGATGAAATCAGGGTTTCTTTTTAAAGAATTAGCCATATTTTCAACAAAGACCTCATCAAATTTCTGCACATCCGTTGCAGAGTTGAAACTTTTGTTTATAGTATGATTCTTGTGTTCTTTCTCCATGCTTTCGTGGTTGTGTTCCCCTTCATAGATCACGACTAGAAGGTCGGCATCATCCACACTTCTCTGTACCTGAAATTAAAGTCTACTACATTTAGTTGTCTTGAAATCTTGATCAGTAAGTAACATGTTATCAAAACACACCAAGAATCATTTATTGATGTATAGCCATTTAACTATTTAAGTCGTTATTCATTAACAGTTTTTCCTGTCATCATGTCATATATTTAGTTTATTTAAACGAGGTTAAACAGACGATTGATAGACATACAGAAAGACATGCAACCTTCTTTTTGACCGGGCAGGATGGTGCAAAAGAACACTTGTAATAAGCTCTAGGAGAAGGGTTATCTTTGGTCACTTTCTGCCCATACTTTCTCCATTGATATCCGTCTTCTACGACCTACACCACACATTCAAGAAACCTAAATTTTGTTACATATATAACTAAAAATCTTTAGTGTTTTTGCCAGCTACGTCTTCAAGGGGTTAAAGATAGAAAACTAGTGAAATCTGGATTTGAACATGAGACCTTGCTAAAGGACTCAAGCGCTCTTTGTTGCCCTTAAAGATTGTAAAAGAAAATCATGAAAACATGTGAAGTACCATGCTTTTGTCAGACGGATCTGTCCGTCTATAAATTTGTGAGATGCCGTTGTTTGGCCTTTTCAACGATTCTTGATGATGATACTCCTTGCTTCCACTTGTGTTGCACTGATCGGCACACTCACCAAACTTTCTTTTAACAGAATTAGATGTCAGTAAATCATGGTCTTTTATTAATTTGTTAACTTGATTTTCGAGGAAATTGTTGTTGTCCCAAACAAGTGTTAGCATCTCCTTTAACTTCTTGTTCTCTAAGCACATTTTTTTGTTTAGCTCTCCAACCGGATCATCATTGATATTCTGAATTTATATACACACAAATTACACATATAATACCTAGATATGCATATGTATAAACCATATATGTAGGCTTATATATGATCACGTAACATGCTAAATATTTGTGAGTTGTGTAAGAAGTTGTGCATTAAGTGCCTCTTTTTCTGAATCCACTAACATAAATAATGTTGTGCATTAGTAATTAAGTTATTAATAACTTTGTAAAGCGGACACTTATTTTCGCATTCTTCTCACGAATATTTATCTTAAATTTGTATCTGATTTGGATTCAGTAAATATATTGATATGAATCATATGATCGATTTGCATAGACCGGATAGAGATATACTTACATGGGTATCATCAGTTTTGTGAAAGGGGGTGACGTTAAGATCAATACCATGAGAAGTCTCCACCATTGTTATTAACCAAGTCTTGTGTTGGTCAAGATAATGAAGAACCCAAGAAGGATATCTTGAAGTTTTTATAGAAAGATATGGATAACAAGTCAAGGTCTTCTTTTCCTTTTTTTTGAGGGGATTAGCTAGGGGATTGGATTGGGATGCACATGGAGAAAGTTCCAGGAAATTACTATAGTACTTATTTATTGTAAGAAAAGAACTTGTTAGTGCGTATACGGCAGGCATGTATAGGGTGGGTATTAACTATTAAATAAGAATTTTTGTTTTACCCGTATCCGGCACAAACAAACTACGATTGAACTTATTCCGGCCAACGGTGTTGGAAATGGCTCGTCGAATTCTATTATATTAGCTTTAACTACGATTGAACTTATTCCGGCCAACGGTGTTGGAAATGGCTCGTCGAATTCTATTATATTAGCTTTTGGATTTAGTTTTACAGTTTATGGTTTAACTTTTAAAGTTTAGTGTCTAGGGCTTAGCATATATGGTTTAGCACTATGATTTTAGCTTTAGGTTTTAGCTTTGGAGTTTAGGTTTAGAGTTCGAGGAGGTGGTTATGTTGATTAGTTTTTCATGTTGGTAATGGAAAACATGAATATAATATAATAAACTTATAACTAAAACATACATATTACAACAGAGAGAGAAGCCACGATTGATGAGAATGATCTAGACAACATGATTTATTAGCTTGGTCGAGTTCCCTTTTAGGATGTATATGGTATTAGGGTTCTTGAGGAAACCGAATATATGCAGAGAGAGAGGGGGGGGGGGGGGGAGAGATACGAAAATTTGTAAGTGCGTATTAGGGTTATGTTATGATGTTAAGTAATCTCTCTATATATTTATATACTTCCAAGGGAAACCCTTGATTAGCAAGAAATAGTAATATGGTTAATCAACAATTACCTAGCTAATATAATAATAATGTATAATTTAATTATTTTGATCTATTATTATAGAAATGATAATGATGACCATATATAAATATATAAATACATATATTTATTCTTACATGTTACACACCGCTGGAATGAGTTCAATCAGAATTCGTTTAAGCCGGTTTCAATCCAAAACCAAAAATCATTTATAAGATACTTAGATAAAATGGACTTTTTAGAGTTTGAGGAGCAATTTTTCCTAAAAAGTGTAGAAACGCTCTTGTAGCGATGCATAGCAAATAGTTTATTTAGAATAGAAGGCTTTATGCGTGTTTTATGTCAACTTCCACACGTCAATGTATCTTGATTTTCAAGGATCTAGTTTCTTTAAAGATATCAAACGATTCTCGTCTTCATATTGGCGTGTAGGTCCCGATACGGATCCGAAATATATGAACGATTCTATGAGCACATCGTAAGCGTGCGGAATCTGTTTATGGAGCTAATTGGTAAGAGAAAACGAATGATAATAAGCACGTGATGTAAATAATGACTCGTTGAAGCTCATTCATCAATTGGACAAAGCAACATCACAATCAGTTACAATGAAAGTGTGTTCTCTACCATATGCTTACAACGAAAGAATTATTTATAGCCATGCAAGTCATACGCCTCATAACATAAGTCCCATTCGCCTAGTTTTAAGCAAATGGATCGACCTTATTTTGCTTACATTTAAGCAAGTGGGCATTCAAGTAAGCATATGGCCCTCAAACTATAAGCGTATGGACATATTCTAGATCCTAAACATTATTAAAAGACCTCATACAAAGACTAAGTGACTCGTCGGTACAACTCTCAGCACTTGTCACATTTAGTGTGTTAACTAACTCCCCTTTGACAATTGCTGGAGCTCGTTAAGCTTTAGTATTTGTCGCTTTGCTTTTGGTTGATCTTTCAGTTAATCTTCACATGTGTTTTATATAGGTAATGACACTTAGAAAATTCATTAACATGGTGGACTATATGCCTTTTGCGAGAATAATGAAATTGGATGCTACCTTCCACGAGAATTGCTAGGAGTATTAACAAAACATGAGAATGCTATTTTATTTTTCGTTTCATCTAAAAAAAAGCCTTTAAATTTGTTGAATAAACCCATATATTAAACAGACATAATAAAAAAAAAGTAATCTGTTAACATATACAGTCGACAAGATATGTCTTTAAAAGATGAACTTTAACGTGATATTTCTAAATTATGTTAGAAGTTAATTTTTGAAACATTTTTTTCAATTATGTTATCTTGTTTTTATGCAATTGACAAATATTAAATAGTTCAAAGGGCCAAAGATGACGATGATACCACAACACCACCAACACCTTCACCACTGTCATCCTCCATCAATGATAACCTTTGCAAAGGGAGTGCATATCGTATACAACCATCACCAACAGCAAGATTTTAAAAGATAGAATGCGTAACTATCATAAACTGTTGTTTTTAGAAGAAACTAGCGATTTACCCGCGCGTTGCGCGATAAATCGGTCAGTAAAAATCGGGTGTTGCAGTGACGAATTTAGTTAATAGTAGCTACGTTCGTTATGGTATTGGAATTAAAACAAAATGAAAACAAAAAAATAAGAATAAAAATTGAGGTAAGCCAATGTGGTGGCGTCGGTTGGTCCCGGACAACAGCAGCGAGTCAACGGGAAGTTAGTTAGTATTATCTACGTGCGTTATGGTACTGTAACTAAAACAAAACGAAAACAAAAAATAAAAATAAAATTAAGGTGAACCAATGGGGTGACGTCGGACGGTCCCAGACGCCGAGGCAGTGACTCTACGACACTCGTATAACATATTATAATTTTTTTGTTAGCATATTTAAACAATGTTTATTTGGTGGGTAAACCCAGGCGTTGGTAAAACCTGATCGTTGAGACGTCGACTCGACTCGTCTGCAGGCGGGTGAGTCGGTAAAACTGGGGCGCTAGTAAAAGTCTGAGCTTTTCGGCGGTGGGCAACGCGAATTTTGTTGTTTTTGTTCACATTTGTTACGGTATCGATTGTTACAGTATCGAAACTAAAATAAAGTTTGGCAAAAACCGGGCGTTGTTAAAACCCAGGTGTTGTCGGTACTGGACGTTGCGCGGTGAGTCGGTAAAACCTGAGCATTGTCGATCCCGAACATTATGGTGGTGTATTGACACGAATTCAGTAAAACAAAAGACATAACGTTTGTTACGAATCTAAAAAAACAAAAAGAAAAACATTTAAACAATAAAAAAAAATTAAAAATAAAATTTTGGACCAGTGAGATAGTGCCACTTGGCCCAATTAGGGTCTTGCGGCACCAACCTTCAACTTTACTTCTATACTAATAATTTACCCGCGCGTTGTGCGGCTTCTGGGCGTTGAGGCATTAACTAGACATGCATTTGATCAGTTTCGGTTACATTCATTACACTACCATAACATAAACAAAACAAAAAATATATAAAAATCGAAGAGGACCAATGGGGTGATGCTGGTCGGTAAAACTCTAACATTGGTAAAGCCCAAGCGTTATCAGTCACGTGTGTTGAGTCGGTGAGTCTATGCAAATTTGGTCGGTTTCCGTCATGTTCATTACACTTTTTGTTACATTTGTTACAGTGACGTAACAAAAACGAACACAAAAACACAAACAATATAAATGTTGATGTGGGCAAATAAGGCGTGCCAGTCGGTAGAATCAAGTGTGGTAAAACCCGAGCAATGTCGGTCCCGAGCGTTGAGATGGGTGAGTCTACGTGAATTTGGTCGATTTCTATGATGCTCGTTACGGTATCAGAACTAAAATAAAAAAGTTTGTTCAGTTATGTTCGTTACAGTACCAGAAGTATAACTAAAAATATATATAAATTGAGGTGGGCCAATGGGATGACGTCGGTCGATAAAACCAGACGTTGGTCAAACTCAGGCATTGAGGCAATGAGTGTATGCAAAGTTGAGTTCCATCATGTTCATTACGCTTTTGGTTACATTTGTGACGGTGACAGAACAAAAACAAACACAAAAACACAAACAATATAAATGCTGATGCGAGCAAATAAGGTTGTGTCAGTCGGTAAAATCGAATGTTGGTAAAATCGAGCAATGTCGATCTTGGGTGTTGAGGCGGGTGAGTCTATGTGAATTTGGTCGATTTCTATGATGTTCGTTACGGTACCATAACTATAACAAAAAATTATATATATATATATATATAGGGGAAGGTTCATGTGCATTTTAATCTTAACATGAGAACGTAGGAAATAATACCAATTTATAAAAAAAGTGAAAACGTAAGATACAATATCAATCTACATAAACAATGATTTATAATAACAAAGAAAAAAACTAAAAATTACAACAAAAGAATCAAAATCAAGAACTAAATAATAACAACATATACCAACAAATACTTATAACATCAAAAGAAAAAATCTAATAATAACAACAAAATATAAATAAGCAAATACTTATAACGTCTCATAATCGAAAATTAGCAAATACGAATAAAAAATAACAGCAAACACCTATAAAAATAAATCTAATAATAACAGCAAATTGGTTCTCACTGTTCTCATGTTAAGAATAAAATGTATTTGATCATGTTTATTTATATATATATATATATATGTGTGTGTGTGTGTGTGTGTGGGAGATTTCAAATGAGAACCCTTTTGAGTTTTAAGAACTCAACGTAACGATTTTTTTTTCGAAATTTTTTTTACACATGCGTAATATATGTAGGTTACATATACGTAAAAAAATTACATAATTTTTTACGCACCGAGTCGATTTTTTACACATGTGTAATGGATGTAAAAGTTTGTGTAATCACTTACATATTCATTCTCTCTCCTACTTTGACTTTTTGGTCAGATTTAATCTCAACCATATATTCTAATCCATTTAATTTAATGTGTGGCCAAGAATTAAGTTCTTTAGTTCTTAAAACTCAACATGGTTCTCAAAATATCCCTCCCCTATATATATATATATATAGGATTGGGTTCATTTCAGAAGTATTTTTAGTGTGAGAAGTGCGAGAAGAGGTTCTGGCCAATCATAAGTTTTCTTTTTAATTTTTGATTATTTAATTGTAGAAGTATATTAGTAAAAAGTTTAGGAGTTTCTTTTGATAATTAATACTAATTCATGTTAAGTTACAAATGATTATACATTTATTTTTATTTTTTAATTTGATTTAATCTTTAAACAATTCATAAAACAAAACCATCATACTCATACTATAAAATATATACATATATTAACCATCATAAAAACAAATACCTACACAAATCATAATATTAACCTACACATACAAAAACTAGTTCATGTTATCACCTACACAGGTCCAATATTTATATACATGCACATAACTAGTTCATGTTAACCTACACAAATCACAATAATAACCTACATATACAAATTTACTTCATGTTATAGCCTACCAATTTGTATTTATCTACATATATCAGAATATTAACCTATACAAATAAACCTTGTTCATGATATCACATACAATTAATAGTATTAACCTAAACTTGTAAAATATTCACAATGTAGGAACACATCATATTTTTTTTATAATTTTAATTATTTTATAATCTATCTTTTATGTGTAGGCAAATACGAGTTATATGTAGATGAATATTATTTATATGTAGGTGAAAATAAAATGAACTAGCAAGTTGTGTAAGTGAATACGATATATGTGTAGGTAAATATTACTTATGTGTTGGTGAAAAAAAATAAAATTAGTATAGGAGAAAATAAGTTGTGTTAGTAAATACGAGTTACATTTCGATAAAAATAAAAATAACTAACAATTTGGATAATTGAATATGAACTATGTGTAGATTATTATGTTACTTGTGTTGGTGATCAATTTAATACAATTTACCTACATATACATTTTTTATACGTAGGTAATAGATAATTTAAATTTGTAACCTTCTACAAGAATTAATGTGGAGAATATTTTAGAAGTAATTAGAGGAATTAATGCATTGAACAAATCAAAGATAATCAATGGTTGTGATCGACTTCTCGCACTTCTCGCTATAATATCACTTCTCGCAGATCCATCCCACATATATATATATATATATATAGGATTAGGTTCATTTCAGAAAGATTCTTAGTACGAGAAGTGCGAGAAGTAATTACGACCAATCATATTTTTTCTTTTTATTTTTCCTTTAAATTATATATAAGGGTATGTTTGTAATCTAACCTAAATTTATATATAGTAACTCTTAATTGTTGGAGGTTTCAATTATTTTTTATTACTTTGTTAATTAAATTCTATTTATACGACGTCAACCAAACAAAACATAAAGATATCCCTGCTCACAATCCCAAATTTCTAGCACCACAATTGTTATCCAGTAGAAGATGAGTATTGAATCAAAGATATTCGATTATGCCTAATCTTATTATGCCCCAATTCGAGATCGGATTTGCCTAATTCAGTATGCCCTAATTTTATCACCATACATCAAATCAGTCTCAGCATAATCAGGTTTAATTCAATTCCTTTACATCAATTTCAAATTTGTAAACATTCATTTTTAGCCCAATAGGATGATTATGCTCATCTGCATTACCTTTAATTTGATATTTATAATGGATTATCACTTAAAATATAACTTAAAAAAGACATTTAATGTGACTATGTTTACTTTTCCATTTGATTTCTATTGAATTTCCCATTGATTTCTATTCTGATTTTTCAAGTCAGATAATACCCAAATCAAGATTCATAGATTTCGTTAATGTTATTACTACTTAATTCCATACAGTCACAACTTCAATTTCATGTTGATTCAAGCGAGATGCCTATTAACCATTATTGTATAATATTATGTAGTTTATTGTATTTTCTTCATTGTCAAGTTTATGTTGTATTTACACCGTTGATGTTTTCTGTAGATTATAATTGTAGACGGTTCTTTATGTTGTGTGGGATATATATATAAGGTGTGTATGTAATTCTATTATGTTATGTTAACTAGTGTAGTTAGTTGTATTGTTCAAGAGACTAAATAGCATCTTGTGTAGGGTGTTTCATAAAAATATAGGTATTAATCACAATTGTGTAGGATTTTTTTGTTTATTGTGCATGCTCTTTATATGACTTTCAACGATATTAAGTAAGAAGCTATGTAACTGTTTATTGTACTTCATGTAGGATATGGAACATATGTTATGTTATACATAACAGTTGCATATAAAAAGAATCGTTTCTTTTTTTATTAGCGAGTATATGTTCTGTTATTTTGTGTTTGTAGTTTCATTATTCATGAGAATAAATATTTATTTGTGTAGTCTGTTATCTACAGATTTAAGCATCAATCTAGTAAATTATGTATGTGTTTCTGATTACTGTGTAAACTGTCTAGGACTTTTGCCATGTTAACTAAGATGCAGTGTATGGGTTATTGTACATTCTGTAGGATTTGTGAAAGATCAAGGACAAAGTATATCTAAATACCCGAATGAACCGGCATATAGGAAGTAAGAAGTTATTCTAAAGTTGCGTGGTTACTCTGCAGTTGTTGGACCAGATGATATGAAGGTTTCGGTACTTGTCGTTGCATGATTGGCCTGGCGAAAAAGCTGCAGAGAGAAGCAAGAAATCAAAAACGTGTGTCACACATGCAATCTATATATAAACGCTCATTACTCTCGCAACTGCAAGAAAAGATAGTTTTACCTTTTCAAACTTATGTTACTATCATTGTTTTTGGGATTTTTGTTTGCGTGTGCTTATGCCTTTTTTTTGTTTTGAGCGTTGCTTGTTTCTAAAGATTTGACATTTATGACATACAATATTCTGTAGTATTTTTTTACTTGAATTCATTGGTTACATATTGTTTAACCATATATAAATCAAATAAAAAACAGAGATAATAATGTCAAAGTATGTAACGATTGAAAATTACCCGATTGAAAATTCATTAGTTACATAATAATGTGACTATTAAGAGTAACTTGTAATGTAACCATTAAGAGTAATTTGGGTATTATTAACTTTAGGATAAAATGCAGAAGTATGTAATTCGATTGAAAATTACCCAACTGAATTGTAGGACATCTTACAAATAAAAAAAATACCCTGCACAATCGAACATAAATTGTAGGGGCAATTGGGCACTGCAAATTATTACAGTGTAGGAACAATTTTATGTAGTGTATGGATAATTTGCTACAATGTAGGAAAAATTTGTTGCAGGAAAAAAACATACCACACTAGTAATGGATTTCTTTTGTTTAGAAATAAACTTTATAGTAATATTATGAATCCATCACATTAAAAAGTAATTTAACCAAAATATAGAGTGCAAACTTTTGTCTACATAGTTTAGCTTATTCACATACATAATTTAAAAATAATGGGAATAAAACTAAATAATATCAAATGTTCTTAGTTTCGTTTTGTTTTTATTGTCCTTAACAACGTGTGAAATCATATTTCTAACCAGAGCATCCCTTTGTGATTTGGCATACTTTCAAAGGCCAAATGTCTTCAAAATTGTTTTAAGTCAAAACAAAACAAATTAATTTACCACACAACTTTTTTAAAACAACTGATAAAATACCCAACATAAATGACACCAATGATACACAATTGTATTTACCATTTTATCTATATTTTAAATAACACCAAATAAACTATATAAGCGTACTAGTTATACAAAAAAACTATTCCATTTCAACTATAATCCCAAACTAGTTTTTAACCTGACACGTCGCGTCAGACAAGTTCTGTTTTCTGTTATGTCACAACAAAACTCAAATCAAACAAAAGTAGTACACTAAGAGTGAAATTCAACTAGGTATCAACAGAAATTGACCAAATTAAAAACTAAAATTTTTCAAAAGCAAACATCCAACTTCGAAAATAAAAATACCAAATCTAATTAAAATAACAAAAGCCAATAAAATAAATAAGATGAAAGAATATATGTTCAACTAAATTTCCTTTCTCAATTAAAATGTATACATTATCTAAAGTAACAGAATTTTCAAAACAAATGTAACTAAAAAGTAAAAACAACAAATAAGATCTAATAATAAAATTTTATCTACTATATGTTCTAAATCAAGAATAAAAAACATATCAAACAACAAAGAAAACAGTTTGCAGAAGTTGACTAAAGAACAACTTAACATGTTAAGTAACATCAACCACACTCCTAACCAAAAATAAGAACTAAGATTAACAGCTAACCTCAAAACATTTATTGCAAAGTAAAAAATAATAGTACTAAGCACAAGAATGCCTCGAACAACAAAACTGAACCCTAACATAAAGAACAACACATATATCGATTCAATCAAAATCTAAAAATAATTCGATTTCTCACACGGACAAACACAAAACAAATACGCCCGTTAATTTAAACATAGATTAAATATAAAAACAATCAGAATCGAAAATACCTAACCTGCGCAAAGGTTGTCGGCCTAAGAAAATGGTGCTATGATAAAGAACGCATGCAAAAAATTAAAACCAAAACCCGTAAATATAAAAGAGGTTAGTGGAGTAAGATGTGTGGCTTAGACACGTGCCACAACGGAAAAAGAACTTAACATCTTCTGACCAGTTAGGCGAAACCAAAAAACACATAAGCAAACAGGATTTGATCATGATAAAAAAAATAGGTCATACGATATTCGACAACCACCATCACGCCACCACATATAACATATTATCTGCCTAGACAACCAATACTTACACTCAAGTACTCAAAATGATGGCTTTAAAGTTTCTATGGCGCCAACACTTACTATTTATCTATATGTATAATAACCTACATCTTTAGAAAACCACATACACAATCCATAATGTTCCATAGATAGATAACAATGACCTAAACTAAAGAAAAATAAAATTATACATAAGTTTACAGTACAATAACCAAAGAACATATTTTCCTACACAAATCAGAAATAGGAATCTACAGATCAAGCATACAACACCTACACATAGCATCATGTATTTACACAAAGCATCATACACAAGCAACAAATTACTATACCACACAAACAATAAAATAGTAATCTACATATAAAACACCTACACATACAACTAGTACAAACCAATTGTCATCTACAAAGGTATGCAGGTAGGTATGTACCTATATACGTACGCTACTTCATGAATGTATGTAGGTACGTATGTCTATACATGCCTATGTATGTACGTACGTATGCACACAACACTGTTCGTATGTAGGTATGCACGCATGATGTTTGTATGTAGGTGCGTACTCACGCATGACTGCTTGTATGTAGGTATGCCTACGTATGTACATATATACGCATGATGTTCATATGTAGGTATGTCTGCCTACGTATGTAGGTATGTATGTCTGTCTGTACGTTCGTAGGGACGTACACACCTGGGTATGTCCGTGCGAAGGGATGTACGCATGTAGGGACGTAGGTACGTACCATGTACGTAAGTATGTCTTTATCGTTAATTATTTTATGGTTTAACAAACATACACCTATGCCTAATCCTTATTTATTATTATTATTATAACTACACAATATAAACCTGTTTTTACACAAAAAAAAACTACCAGATTCATAAACTTTGAAAAGGAACTAAATCTTGGCATCCTATGGATAAAATAGCATCAACCATTCACCTTACATAATATTCATGTTCTTTAAGTAACGAAGCATCCACCTAGTTATTTATATATTACTAACAACACAACACACACAATTTAGATGTATTAACTCTTTGTAAAAAACGTTTTACCTACTGTTGTGGTATGGAAACCTTATATTACTATTAGGTGTAGGGAACTATGATGAACTACAGCTAAATAATCTAATTGTATGCATTATTTAGTTTATATGCTACTTTGATTTTAAAAAAATACAAATTATCCAACACACCTTTAATTTCTTGATTAGGGTTTGTCAATATAGCATATGAAAAGCCCCCAATTAAACTTCAAACCACACCGATAAACAACATAGATGAACGATTTCTTCTTATAGACACCCAAACAAAATCAACTGACCTTAAACTCATCAATTCTGTGTATCAGTTTTATGTGCTGAGATGGATTGAATTCGCGTGAGAATTTACGTTGAGCAGTTTTGGAGTGAAAGCAGGGATATACCATACGTTACTTATTGTAAGCTGCAGGATATTGACAATCGTACCCTTTTAAACATAAAACATCAGTGCAAATGTTCAAACTATTTACAAAAATACCATTGTGTATCATGAACCATTGATTTGTGTAATGAATGGTTGAGACTTACTTCTCACACTTCTCTCTCTAATATCACTTCTCGCAAGATCCATCCCCAATATATATATATATATATATATATATATATATATATATATATATATTGAGGTGGCTCAATGGAGTGACGCTGGTCAAGCTCAGGCGTTGAGGCGGTGAGTCTACGCAAATTAGGTCGATTCTGTCACATTCATTACGGCACCGAAACTAAAACAAAAGAGTTCGGTCGGTTAGCGTAATGTTTCGGTCGGTTCTGTCAAAAAAATTTGTTTGGTTCGTTACGGTACCAGAAGTAAAACAATTATTATATATAAATTGAGTTGGGCCAATGGGGTGACATTCGTCAAACTCAGGCGTTGAGTCGGCAAATCTACGCAAATTCGGTCGGTTCCGTCACATTCATTACAATACCGAAACTAAAACAAAAGAGTTCGGTCAGTTCATCACATCCATTACTGTATGGAACCCACTTAAAAATAGGTATGTATAAGTCAAAGGGTGTATGGATAACCTGAGCCTTTATTATTTACACCCTAAACAAAAGAGCACGAATGGCATGACGTCAGAATATGCATCACCGGTGACGTATAGACGATGACATATACATGCACTTTTATAATTATTTCCCTAGACGATGACATATACATGCACTTTTATAATTATTTCCCAAGAGCCAAACAATTATAGAATAGAAGTATACATACATAGGTTGGAAACACGTTACCTATTGTGTAAAGATATTAACTTCCCTTTTCAACTAAAGTTGTAAAAATTTTTTTAGCGAAATATAACATCGAATCTTACGAAATGAAGCTGAAGAAACGTGGATCTACTCACTGGTAGCAGATCTACTTTCCTCGGGTGTGATTAAACTATTTCACCGATGGTTCTTCTGGATCCGAGTTCTTCCACCTACAAAATGAACAGCGCCGTTACTTACCCCTCAGAAAGGGACAGAGGGGTCCTCTTTGGGGTAACCCTCCGGCGTGAGAATCAGTATCTTTTTGAGAAGATAATAATGTTGTATGTAAGTGAATCTCAAGAGTATTGCTGATCGCTGAATACTCTTGATTTGTGTGACTGTGTGTTTTCTCTGTAACTGACTGTGAGTGAATATAATTCAATGTGATTGAATGTGATATCACTGCTTGTAACTGTCAATGATTGAGTGTGAATGAATGTCCCATCAAAGTGGAGTTGATGCTGTATTTATAGTGCTAGGGTTTCCACTGGTTGGGCTCAGCCTCGTTGGCCTCCTCCAACCGCACTGCGCCATGTGTCCTCTGGGACACCTGGCGCTTTCTCGTTGGTTGTAATTATGTGGTAGCACATGTGTCATGCTGAGTTGTCGACCTTTCATTTGGCAGCTGTCAATATCAGCATATTCTTACTCCTTAAAAAGATGCCTTCTAGAAGATTGTCTGACGTGCACAATCAAGGTCGCCCTAATCCTGACTTGAATAAGGACGAGGTTGATTATGTGCACGTGTGATATGCGCCCATCCTGAGGATGCGCGAAGTCTTCTTTTTATTCTCACGCGCAGATATTTCATGCGCAGGTGTGATATGCACGAGCGTGTGATATGCGCCGCGCGATTGTGCGCCGCGCGCATATGCGACGCGCGAGCATATGTGATGTGCAAGAGCATGTGATATGCGCCGCGCGTTGATGCGCCGCGCGCATATGTGATGCGCGAGCATATGATGCCTGAGCATGTTTTGTATGCGCCATGCGCCTAGGTTTTGGCTTTGTGCCTTGATAATGTCTTTATCTTGTGGGTTGACCCGCCTTGATTGGTGTTGAGGCGGGTACATACCTCTTCAAGCCCCCCCAGTCTAATGTGTGTCTTATCTCGCGCGAGCGTGGTAAGATAGATATTAGACTCACTGAATTGTCCTATTATAGGGGGTTTTGTCGTTTTCCTGGTTGTTTCCATCATCGCGCGAAGTTCTATCCACTTTGTTGAAAACCAAAGGTCCAAACACGTGGTTGGTTGGTGGTGACGTGCGCCGTAAACGTGTCAGACGTTTCGTGTGCTCGAGGTGCTACAGTTGCCTTTCACGTCCTCTCACAGCTGTCTTGAACACGTGTCGCGCTCGCATTGGTTAGTACCTGCGAGTGGGGGCGCGTGTCTGTTCCGTGGCAGGTCGGTTTGTCACCTCACACAGCTGTTAGGGACACGTGTCGCGCCTTCGTTGGGTTGCCCCTGCGAGTGGGGGCGCGTGGAATCCGATCAGCTGCCACTTTTCTCTCTCCTGGTCCTATAAAAGCAGGCCCTTAGGTAATTTTTATCCTCATCTTTATTGTTATTCAAATTCGAATTCCTGCTTTCACATTCTGATTTGAGTGTTTACATCGATTCGAATCCTCGATTATCGGCTATTACAGTTGTATGTCTGATAGTTCATACTCGTCTAGCCCTTCAATCACCTCCGTTGCCTCTCGAAGACGCCGTGTGAAGTCTGTGGTGATGTCGACATTGAAGCAAAAAGGAAAGGGGAAGAAGGTTGTTGAAACCACATCGGAGGAAGTAGGGAGGACCAAGGCGACCAAAAGGTGGAATGAAATCCCCTGCAAATTGAAGCAGGCGGATCTCGACAACCTCATCACCTCTCAGGGGTTTCCCACCCTGTTTGGCTGCATGTTGCCTAGGTCCGGGCAAACGGCGGCGAACCCGCCTGCCGGCTATATATCCCTATATAGCCACTTTTTCAGCCACTGCAACCTTCGTCTCCCGATGACAAGGTTTGTGGGTGCACTGTTGAAGTTCTATGGGATTCACATATCCCAAGTCCATCCGTTTGGACTCGTGCGCGTGACTCACTTTGAGTTCATGTGCAAATCCCAGCGCGAGGAACCCACTCCTCGGCGCTTTCAATATTTTTATAAGGCCAAGATCCAAGACAATTGGATATCTTTTATTCCTCGCAGTCAGAAGGTGAAGTGCTCCACTGTTTCATTCAAGAGCCTTCATGACTGGTCAGAGAGGTTTTTTTACATTAAGGCCGGTGTGATCCCCATCCGTATGACCATGCGCTCTATCACTTCTGCGCCTGCGGATGAGGATGTCCTCAAGAACCCAACTGGCGCATGGGTTAAGAAACTGACCGCCGAACCATCCCCCGCGAAGAAGATTTGCGAGGAGGCGCTGGTTGGGGTCGGCATGAGCAGGCTCTGGGCCGACAGCGCGCTTGAGCCCGTTATCCAAGTCGACGGGTTGTGTAAGTTTTTTTTTTTTTTTTTTTTTTTTTTTTTTTTTTTTTTTTTTTTTTTTTTTTTTTTTTTTTTTTTTTTTTTTTTTTTTTTTTTTGCGCTAACATCCTTCTTTTGCTGATATCATTTAACTCGTCTTTGCGCAGTCACCAAGGATTACATCCTTGCCGCTTATGATGAACATGTGGAGGGCGGCTCCGTCGAACTTGGCATTGGGGAGGTTGGTTTCCCGGATCGCTTCGATGACATGTTCATCCCAGTGGATCTGGATTTTGACTTTGACGGTGACGCGCCTGGTAAGCCTTCGCACTCTTGCTCATTCCTTTAGAAGACCCAAGCTTATTGACACTTCTGTCGCTTGTTTTTGTAGATGCGCTTGAAAACTACGAGCTAGAGCTCGCGGAAGAGGAGGAGGAGGAGGAAGAGGAGGCGCCTCTACTAAAGCGCAAAGCTAAGGGGAAATCTGGCGCAGGGGCCAGTAAGAAACAGAAGAAAGAGGACACCCCTGTCGCTCATCCCCATGCTCAAACGAAGAGACCTAAGGAAACCACAAAGGTTTCTTTAAGTTCTCTGCCTGTGAGAGTGGGCAGACCTCCTGTCCACTTGAGGTATGGTGCCGTCGCCTCCTCCGTTCGCGCTGCTGAAGAGATAAGCCGCGCCGCGCCTGCAACAGGTATACTTTGCCTATCTTCATCTGATTGAGTTATTATTAAACCGTTGGTTATTTGAATGTTTGCAGAGCCGGCGTCGGTAACAGATCAGCCGCAGGCGCCACAAGGTGCTACGGCTGCGCCGGGGACTCCATCGAAGTCCCCTGTTCTACCCTCTGAAAAGGGTAGAATGAACTTTATGGCGATGTTCGACGCGCGAACAGAGTTGCGCCAAGGTAAGTGTTGCACATTTGTCTTCTGAATTTTCCCTTTTGGAGTTAGTCATAAACCATTCCTTGTTTATTTGTTCATAGGAGTTGTAGCTGGTACAACAGTTGCTGATGATACTCCTGGCGCAGCTGCCGGCGCCGCTGGTTCTGGTCCTGCTCCTGCTAGTGCTGAGTCTCCCCTTATTGGGATTACCAAGGAGCAGGAGACGGTGTTGCGCGCCGAACTGGCGGCGTCTAGACCTCCTTCGCCTCCTCCTGCACGTAGCCCTCCCCGCGAGGCTGGTTTGGAGCCTTCCAGGTCGCAGCAGAAGAGGCCTGTTGAAGAAGACGAGGAGGACGAGGGGGTTCAAGGTGAAGACTCCTTAGGAGATCGCGCCAGCCCTGCGATGCCGCAAGTGTTTGCAGCGCAGACCTCTGGTGGGGCTGGCGCAGACATTCCTGCTTCATCCCCGCAGGTATGTATTGATTTGTTGGTCCGCTGCGCGTATCTCCCTATAAGTATGTTTTATGACTTAGGATTTTTCTTACATTTTTGCAGGAAGGTGACCACGTTTACCGCCCGAGATGGAATATTAATGAAGAAAGTTCCTTTCAATCCTTGGGCGTATGCGAGGACTTCTGGGCTCATGCCGTGCCTCCTACTGAAAGGAGGTATCAAGAGGAGCGCACTCGCGCGGACTTGCTGAACGAACATGTTTTCGCTGGGTCGGCTTTTTTCGCTGCTTCCCAAGAGCTGCGTCGTGATTATATTAAAGTACGCGACGCTCTTGTGGAAGCCCAGCGAGAGGCTAAGGTGGCCGCCTGGAACCTGTCTGATGCTCGCGCGCGAGCTGAGAAACTCCAGGCGGAGCTCAGTGAAAACCGAGCAAGTGCCAACACCGCATACATCAAGCGCGGGCATGAGCTCCAGGCTGCGCGGGAGAAGCAGCAGTTGGCGGAGGCCGAAGTTGCCAAGTACGCGCGCAGAGTGCGTGTCTTGGAACAGCAGGCCGAGGCGCGTGACCAAGCTATCATCAAGAGTATTACTGAGAAATCATCGTTGGAGAGCGAGGTCGCGCGCCTGAAAAGGGATTTGGCGGCCGCGCAGGCCGATAGAGATGAGGCCTTGGCCACGGCGGCGTCCAGCCAGGAAGCACTTGGTGCTGCGCAGGCGGAGAAAGAAAAAATTTTGGCGGCAGCAGCGTCTGACAAGGAGGAACTAAAAAAGGTTAAGGAAACTGTTGAGTTATTAAACTCTCAGGTTCCTGCCCTCGAGACGTCTGTTGCTGGCCTCGCGCAGGATCGCCAATGGCTGGTGTCACAGGGCATGGCTCGCTGCGCTTTGGCGATGAAATATTCCGCCGAGTTTCAAGCCCTTGTGATGGACTGCAATGCCGCCGCGCGTTTGGTGGGCCGAGCTGAAGGGTTTACGGATGGGTATGAGTATGGCATGTTGAGGAAGAACCCATCCGAGTACCCTTACAAGTTCGATGCGGCCTGCGCGGACATGGCCGCGGTGGGGGAAAAGTATATGAATACTCCCATCCCCATCCTTATGCAGGTACCTTGATCTTAATGAGTTTTACTTTACTAACTTTTCTAAGTGTTTGTACTCATTACTTTTCTAATGATTTACAGATAGCTGCGCTTGCTGACCAGCCCGACCTCGGCGCACTAAAGAAGTTGCTTGATGATTGCGAGAGGGCTGGTGGCGATGATGGTGGCGCGGGGGATGTTGCCCCTGCCAGCGGCTCTGGCGCGGCGAAAGAATCTGCTCGTGACACCGTTGTGATCGAAGACTCCAACGAGGAGGAAGAACTTGACTATGGTCAGTTCGGAGATGAAGAGCAGACCGCGCCAGATGCTGCGCGAGATGATGAGGATGATGAAGCGGCTGACGTCGACGTGGAGACTTGAGAAGCCCATCATCAAATTTTGTATATTTATCTTTTATACTTGTAGTTTGTAACTCATGATACTTGTAAATTTCGATCCAATGAAATGAAACTTGTTCTCTCCTTTTCGTATGTTGCGCATTTCCATTCATCTCTTCATGTTTGGTTGTATAGATATAAGATATGCTTGAACGTTAAAATAAGAACAAGGTTGTAAGGAAATTATTCACTTAACCTCTGTTCTATTTTGTTTGTGGCTCTCACAGTATCTTGCTCATGCTGACATGCGCGCTAATTTTTCGTTAATTCCTTTTCGCGCGTTGGTGTCACGCGGTATGGAAGTATGAGTTTAGCCATTACATGTCAGCTTGTGTTACTCAGATATCCACTATGGTTCCGCGCGCGGCCTCGACCTGAGACCTTAACATGATATGGCATGTAGTTTGCCTTAGTTTTGTTTAAGGATTTTTATGATCAGGCTGCGCGGGGTGTAAGATGGATGCATGTGAGTGTTTTGAGCTAAGGCTCTTTGTTTTGGGCTAAGGCCCTGACGATTTTAGAGTTAAGACTCATTAACGTGTTTGAGCTAAGGCTCGTAATTTTGGGCTAAGGCCCTGACGTTTTAGAGTTAAGACTCGTTAACGCGTTTGAGCTAAGGCTCGCGCATGTATGTTTTACTTCGCTTTATTTTGTTTTGAAGTCAATATAATGTTGTCATATTGTTCCAATTTAATAAAGGAAGTGTGAAACATGTATGCAAAGGTAATAGAACCAATATTGAAAGATAGCGCGACAAATATTGAAAGATAGCGCGAATCATCATTAATGATGGCTTAAAAGCCTTGATTACAAATTTGAACTTTTTACATGAAGCATTTTCTAAGCTGTGCCGCGTTCCACGCGCGCGGTATCTTTTTTCCGTTCAAATCTTTTAAAGCATACGCGCCTTTCCCCAGGTCTTCTGAAATTTGATAAGGTCCCTCCCAATTGGGGGACATTTTTCCTGGGGGTATTGCGCGACTAGCTTCATTGTTTCGAAGGACAAAATCATTTTTCTTGAAGTGGCACTCTTTAACGCGCTGATTATAATATTTTTCCAGCTTTTTCTTGTATCTGGCTTCATTAATGATAGCCGCTTCTCTGCGCCCTTCAAGCAAGTTAAGGTCCAACCTTCTTTCGTGGTCGTTATCAGTTTTGCTCATCATGAGTACCCTATGGGATGGGCATCCAATTTCCGCTGGGATCATAGCCTCTGTCCCATAAGTTAGGCTGAACGGGGATTCGCCATTGCTAGTTTTGCTTAATGTCCTGTGCGCCCACAAGACATTAGGTAACTCTTCGACCCAAGAATGGGATTCTCCCTCCAATCTTTTCTTCAGCCCATTTAGTAAACTTTGATTCGCGCGCTCCACTTGGCCATTCCCTTGAGGATGGTAAACGGACGTAAAGATTTGGTTGATGTGCAATTCTTTGAGCCAGCTTGACATCTTCCTGTCAGTGAATTGTTTGCCATTGTCGCTCACAATTTCCATAGGAAGGCCAAAACGGCAAATGATGTGGCTCCAGATAAATTGCTTCATCGCCTCAGCTGTGATTTTTGGTAGTGGCTTGGCTTCAACCCATTTTGTGAAATAGTCTATCGCCACTACCAAAAATTTCACACGCCCTTGCGCTTGCGGCAGGGGCCCCACAATATCAATGGCCCATTTGTGGAAAGGCCATGCTGAGGTGACTGGAATCAAGTTGTTTTTTGGACGCATGGTGTTTGGCGCGTAGCTCTGACATGCCTTGCATTTTTGGATTTCTTTTAGCGCATCCAAGTACATGCCTGGCCAATAGTAGCCTGAGCTCATCGCCTTGGCAACCACCATGCGCGGACCAGCGTGAATTCCACAGATTCCTTCATGAATCTCCCTAATCACATAGCTTGCTTCTTCCGCATCCAGGCATTTCATGAGCGGTCCAAGATAAGAGCGCCGATACACTGTACCATCAAGTAGTTCATAGTTCTGCGCCTTGTGTCTTATCTTTCTCGCCTGTGCGCGATCATCCGGTAACTTCCCCTCTTTCAGGAATTCCATTATTGGAGTTATCCAGGATGAAGGAGTTGTATGAATTACCAGGACCGATTGCGTTTGCACTGACGGGCTGCTCATTATTTCCACCCTGACATCTTTGCCAAAGTGATCAAAATTAGTTGATGCCATTTTACTCAACGCGTCTGCGGACTTGTTTTCGCTTCGCGAGATGTGTATGATTCTGAAGAAGTCAAACTGCTCAACGAGCTTTTTTGCCTGCTCTAGATACATAGGCATTGTGTTCTCCTTGGCGTCATATAGGCCGTTGACCTGAGCAGCTACCAAGTAAGAATCAACATGCGCCTCTAGTCTTTTAACCCCAAACTTGCGCGCGATGCGCAGACCAGCCAGCAGGGCTTCATACTCAGCCTCATTGTTGGTACTCTTGAAGTCCAACCTGATAGCATAAGTATATTCATGATTATCAGGGTCTACCAGTTTGAGACCTGCGCCAGACCCTTCGCTGTTGGAGGCTCCATCAGTGAATAGCCTCCAAACATCTTCTTCATCATTTGCTCGCGGAGGGTCTACCTCGCGCTGAGCTTCTTCAATCTTTCCCTCTGGGATTTCCGTGATGAAATCCGCCAAAACTTGACCCTTTATTGCTGGACGGGGCTTATAAGTGATCGTGTGTTCACCTAATTCCAGCGCCCACTTTGTCAGCCTTCCGGAGAGCGCGGGACGTCGCAAGACTTGCTGGATGTTGTAACCCTCCGGATGGCGCCAATGAAGAAACGTGGATCTACTCACTGGTAGCAGATCTACTTTCCTCGGGTGTGATTAAACTATTTCACCGATGGTTCTTCTGGATCCGAGTTCTTCCACCTACAAAATGAACAGCGCCGTTACTTACCCCTCAGAAAGGGACAGAGGGGTCCTCTTTGGGGTAACCCTCCGGCGTGAGAATCAGTATCTTTTTGAGAAGATAATAATGTTGTATGTAAGTGAATCTCAAGAGTATTGCTGATCGCTGAATACTCTTGATTTGTGTGACTGTGTGTTTTCTCTGTAACTGACTGTGAGTGAATATAATTCAATGTGATTGAATGTGATATCACTGCTTGTAACTGTCAATGATTGAGTGTGAATGAATGTCCCATCAAAGTGGAGTTGATGCTGTATTTATAGTGCTAGGGTTTCCACTGGTTGGGCTCAGCCTCGTTGGCCTCCTCCAACCGCACTGCGCCATGTGTCCTCTGGGACACCTGGCGCTTTCTCGTTGGTTGTAATTATGTGGTAGCACATGTGTCATGCTGAGTTGTCGACCTTTCATTTGGCAGCTGTCAATATCAGCATATTCTTACTCCTTAAAAAGATGCCTTCTAGAAGATTGTCTGACGTGCACAATCAAGGTCGCCCTAATCCTGACTTGAATAAGGACGAGGTTGATTATGTGCACGTGTGATATGCGCCCATCCTGAGGATGCGCGAAGTCTTCTTTTTATTCTCACGCGCAGATATTTCATGCGCAGGTGTGATATGCACGAGCGTGTGATATGCGCCGCGCGATTGTGCGCCGCGCGCATATGCGACGCGCGAGCATATGTGATGTGCAAGAGCATGTGATATGCGCCGCGCGTTGATGCGCCGCGCGCATATGTGATGCGCGAGCATATGATGCCTGAGCATGTTTTGTATGCGCCATGCGCCTAGGTTTTGGCTTTGTGCCTTGATAATGTCTTTATCTTGTGGGTTGACCCGCCTTGATTGGTGTTGAGGCGGGTACATACCTCTTCAGAAGCTGAATCAAACGATTATGATTTCGAAATTGTTACGGAGGATATGAATGTGACTGATAATGAGGTGTGAATTTGAAATTGATTGATAATGAGACAAGAATTGGCACGTAACTGAAATTGACTGTTGATTAACAATAGTATAAATGGATATGCATGGTACTAATGAATATTGTGGAAGAATAAATTTTGAATTTGATGAATTTTGATTTTCAAAATACAAGCTTGGACTTTTGAATCTGATGAAGTTTAGCGCATGTATTTGTATAATTAGAGTAATTGTTTAATCATAAATAGAGTAAGAGCATCCACAATACTAAACCTTCATAAATCGTCACATCAGATTTCAAAATCTTTCTTAAAAACCTTCACTTTTATTCATAACACCAAATCTCCACAAACTCACAAAAAGTTAATAAATTATGTATATGATATGTATGTGTGTATATATGTGATGTGAGAGAGTGAGAGCGGGGGACCGCCTTCCCCGTCTGCTCATCCGTCTACAGCAACAAACCCTCCCCTGCCGGACCTCCATCCAGATCACTTCCCTCACATTCGTTGCTTGGCCACATCCTTCGGACCTCGGGTTCGTAGCCTGCTGTGGTTGCTTTAAGTGTTTGCATAGTTATATTAAGGGTATGTTTGATATAAGGTAATGGATTAGATATGGAGTGAAATGGATGAGTCAATTAATGGAATCTTATTATTCTAATAAATAACTGCTACTATGTGTCACTTGTCAACCTCTTATCAACTCTCACAATTTTTAACCCGTTTTCAAAAAATGGTATCTATTTCGGATCAATCCGCCCTAATAATACTAACTAGATCCTTTTTAATTATTCTTCTTTCTTTTCCTTCAACACCAAAAGAGAAAAAAAAAAACCCTAATTCCCGTTCATCCCAACCGCTGTTCCTCTCTTCCATTGCCACCTCCGTCATCACCACCTATGATATCGCCATCGCCACCTATGATACCGCCATCGCCACCTCAGTCTCCTACTTTCAGTTGTTGAATCCATGTATTTTCCCCAACTACGAGATCGTCGTTGCCACCGCCGTCTCCTACCATCATCGCCACCGCCGTCGCCTACCGTAAGAGTTGTTACCAGTAGGCTGTGAAGTTTATCTTAAAGGGCAGTTTTTGGAAACTTCTTTGGTAATCGGGGTATATGTAGGTGTTATGTTTTTATTATTCTACAAGTTAGATGGGTTATCTTTGTTCATTGTATGCATATGTTTTTTAATCGTTGGTTCATTTTATTTTTGTGTCATATTTTATATTATTTTTAGGTTCTAATCAAAATTGGAGACTATGATTTGCAACAAGTATTTTGTTTGATCTTATTATTAATAATGTTAATTTAATAATTTAATATGATAAATTGTCAATCATGGTGATTTGATGATTGAATAACTTCCTAGAAGCTGATTGGAGTGTTTTTGCAGCTATAACAGAGTTAATTGATAATGCAGTGGATGAGGTAATAAAACCGCATTTGATTTCACATGTTTATATTAGAAATTCTATTCACATGTTTTTAAAAAAATATATATACTCTGCACCCCATGGATAAAAGAGCAAAAATATGTCTTCACACCGTACTAGAAACAAGTTAGCCAGATCGAATTGAAGTAAAGAAAATCATTAATATTTAATAGGAAGTAGAATGGACCAAAATGACAATTATGCCCCTTTTAGAAACTTTCACATTTTGTTCAAAGTTGAAAACTGGATGACCTTTAAGCATGTTTAAAAATTAAAACATTTTCCATACTTTGGTGTAGGAAAACATATTTATCGATAGATTTAAAAGTTCTTTCAAGATAGTCAGCATACTTAACATTTTCCATACTTAACGATATATTAAAACAATTTCAACCCGTTTACTAATGAGCCCGATTTGGCAACGGATCACAACCAAGATGAAAGATCTTTAACTATCATTGTTTTTAAACCCGCGAGAATCGGCCCTTTTAATTTTAGGCTGGGTTCGTTTATTTTGGTTAAGAGTTTGTTTCGATTTCACGCACATCTGTTAGAAGCTGCCCATTCATAAGTGAATGGTAAAAAAACTTATAATACTATTCTCTTTTGTTTACTCTTTTTTGTATCATGTTTTTTCTTAGTCTTGGATTAATCAACTATGATGACATCATCATGAAGTTATGAGGAATTCAACTTCCATCCCGGATGAACTTGGCAGTCCAATTACAGTAGAAGGATAGAAGGTATTAAGCAGGTGACGGTTTTACCCGTATTCAAGTTTTGAGTTTAGTTATAGGGCAAATAGTTTGGAAGTCGTCTCAGTTGTGTATTAAAATTCACGAGAAAAACTTATAAGATTGTTGTAAACTTGTAATTATATATATTATCATTAATATTTTTTGTTGTTTTTATTTTTTTACTAACCCGTGTATCACACGGGTTCTAAACTAGTATACAATAGAATGAAATAGATCACTATTATTAATTTGTCTTGTTTAGTTGACTTATGGGAATATAATAATTATTTATGTTATTTGGTATATGTGTAAAAAGACATATGAATGAAATACAAATGACAAAAATATCTCACCTCAAAACAAAAAATAAATGACAATGGCGACGAAGGTGGTGGCGGCGAGAACAGCGACAATGGCGTAGGTGGTTAGGAGGAGGCGGTGGCAGTGTCGAGAAAGTAAGATGAAACTAGATTGGAATTTTTATAAAAAAAATAAGGAGTAATGTGAATGAATAGTTTTGCTGGAATAAGATTCATTGTATAATCGTTGATTTCATTCTATTGACCAATATTATTCTTTTTTTTTTATCATTTCCTCATAATGGTCAATTCTATTATCTTTGTCATTAATACGTACCAAATGCCACCTAATTATTTGCATAAGTAGAGTCATTATTTAATCGTAACTTATTAATTGTATGTATAACCAGAAGTCCAGAACAATTATTTAATTGTAATTAGAGTAAATGTTTGTGTAACTGGAGTAATTATATAACTAAATTATGTAAACCAAAGTAATTAAGTTGTTTAACTAGAGTATTTGTTCTTTTCAAAAAACTAGAGTATTTGTTTGTACTATTATAAATTCTAAATTAGAGTTCTAAATTAAAGCAATCGTTCTTACGTAAATATATAACAAGAGTAATAATTTTGTTTAACTAGGGCTTTGTTATTTCGATTTATCGAGCACACTTTGTTTTATACACTTTGACACATCCCCCTTTTATCTTTGATTCGTGCACTTCGCCTAAAATATATTATTTGTATTTTTTTTTTAATTTCAAGTCTCTTTTATTTGTGTCAAAAACTGGGTTCCAATATGTAGAAACATAGATATTACATCAATATAGCAGGTAGAAGGGCAACAAGCTGCGCCGCCACCCCTTTCTGAATTGCAAACCCTAACCTGCTAAAGACATACCCCTGCCCCTTTGGAGTCGACACATTGCTATGCACAACCTGTTGGACCCTGGTTAGAAAACGGATATCTTCCGGTGCCAAGGAGCCAAATGTATCAAAAGCCAGAGGGACAAAAACATGTTGGTTCTCTTCGCAGGCTTTAGCATGTTTCTCCACCTTCTTCGTTTCAGCCATTTTCATTGCTTGCCCAGCTACAAACCCATTATCCCTCAAACCAGCTAAGGGAGATACCCCTGTGAGGTCAACACAAGCGTGTTTTCCCCCGGCCCAACCAAAGACGAGCAAATCTGCCGGTCGTAGAGTGGATCTCCCTTCCGTGGGATCTGTAAGGAAGTTTACGGGGGCTTCCTTTTTAGCTGATATCCCAGCTCGCCTTAAGATGTCCCAAAGAACGTCCCGCACCCAATCATGTCGGTATTTGAACCCAGGCATCTCCTTGCAATGAACCGCATGCTCTCCGAATTTATCCAGGCAGGCCTTACGGCAGATCGGACATGTTTCGTCTTCTGGGTACATTGGGACCATCAAACGGTACTTAAGAATGGCCCTATACTCGACCGCATACATGCTTTGGCCCAAGCCATCAATTGGGATAACCGTCAGAAGTAAATTGCAGTTTGTGTCAATGTGATTTGGGGCGGGAATCACTTGTGTCCCTCCCATAAACGGTTTGTCCTGTTCTATTTAAGTAAAATTGAAATATATGTTATATAAAGATAGAAAAATAAATGTCTGTCTTGATTTAATTAAATTTCAAAGAAATTCATTGCTAATATGATTTTTTTATATACTTATTTTTCTTGTCAAATGTTCAAATTAATAGAAACTATTTGATCGTTCGTCCAAAAGTCGATGCATGTTCGATGGTTTTTTCTAGGAGTACACGTGGATCAAGATGAAAAGTCGATGCATGTTACGAGTTTTCTACTAGTACATGCATGTTGATCGATATTGAAACCATGATCGTTTTACGTGTTGAATCTTTTAGACTTGTGACTTGAATACATGTGTTTGGATGTGTCTCGTTAGTCAATATACCCTTTATAAAAAGAAAGTTATAAAGACTATAAACCATGATCCATTATAAACTAGTCGCATTTAACTAATTATATATTTGCTACTCTAATAAAAATAGAAAAACTTTGTGTCATTTGTCACTTTTTCATCTCTTCTTATATTTTTTAAACCCATTTTGTTATCCTATGTGGGTTATTACCCGACCTAAAATAGCCTTATTCTTATCTATATAGAAATAACCATGTTTGCTTTTGTTTCAACTTTCAACATAATCTTAACCCTAGGTTCATCCCAAATGCCTTTGAAGTCGATTACTTCACGTACCGCTCCATTTCTTTTACCACGTAGATGTGTTGGGTTCCAGTGGTGATCAGTCAACGGTCTAACAATTAAACTCGGTTTTAATTAAAAGGTTTCATATTTATTAATCATATTAATAAAAGATTACGCGGCGGAATATTAAAACCAATAATCATCACTTTTAGGAACCGTACAGGATTCAGTTACAAATAATACGAGTACGAGTCAAACAAATAAATATAAAGTGTAAACTGACAATATATTTAAGTTTACCTCGGCTAATAAATAATCGGTTGAAACGCCGAGGGCTAACGAATTGAGCCAGGTGACACAACGAGACAAACTATCGGCGGTGGCGGTGCACGGTGGCAACAGCTGCGGCAGTTGTGGCTGGTGCGACGGGGTAGCGAGCAGCAGCGGCAGGTGGCGGTTGCAGTCGGCGACAGGCGAGCAGCGGCTGTCCGGTGGCTTGTGTAACATCTTGGATTTTTCAAACCCGTATTTGTTTGCGTTTAACCCGAACGAAACATTTTTTTAGATCTTTATTATTATTGAAAATCCAATATTTATAAGTAAATAAGTTTCCTAATGTTCACTTTAGGCCCCTGTATTTCAAACAATGTTCAAAACCAAATTATCAAAAACTAGTTCAAGTAATGCTCAAATAACAAAGTATAGGGACCAAAATTGTCAAATTTCAAACTTCTCATCCCCTACCCCGGAGCGCCGCGCGTTGGACTGCCTTTGGCTGGCCGCGCAGCGCGAGGAACCACCTGCACCAGATTCATTAACTTTAGTTCGTTTCTAAACTCGTTTAAGGCATAAAATCGTTTATTTTAAGATTAAGGACCAAGTAAACATCCTATAACTAAAATACAAATTCTAATTCATTATTTACTGCTCCATATCAGATCTTTATGGATCTTTTGACGATTCTTTCCTTGAAACTATATTTACTTGCTTAAACGGGCCAAAATTCCATAATTAGTTCGGTTTAGCTATTCCTATATAAACGCATCATAATTCCCTGCTGTAAACCTTAATCTAACCCTAAACAGCATACTCCAGCCGTCCCTTACCTCTGTTCATCCTCCAACCCTTCGGTTTTCGCGTATGCGTTAAAGATTCAAGACGTGTTCGTTAACTTTGCTTGCTTTGGATCTTTGACTTCCGTTTCTCATCAACCCTTTCACTTTCTAGGTAAGTTGTAAACTGCAAAATCGTTCATACATCTTCCCTAGTCAGTAACCTTCAATCAATTTCTGAGATTGAAGGGTATTGTCTGGTCAATTGCTTTAAAACCCAATGAAGGGTAAAAAGTCAACAAGTTTGACTTTGCGTTTTCCCATGCTTCTGGTCGGATTCAACGTTCGGTCCAGAAGACTTTTCTTCTCGTAATTAAATTTTAAGGGTTCTACCCAAAACCTGACTCCCGACTCGAAGTTCGGATTCTGGTCAGACTCTACTCGTTTAAACATTAAAATCAACATAACTAGAGTTCTACTCATCCGTTTGGATTGATTCCAGCGGCATTAAGTTCGTTTTTATTTATAGTTTCATATAACAAAGTTTTAGATTCTGATCATTAATCTCGTTGGACGCGTATTGGACGACTCGCTTAAATCATTAGTTCGTTTGTCAAATTTATTAATCACTTGCCTTCCATCTAAGGTGAGTTTGATCATTCCCCTTTTTATACACTGTTTTCTAACGTTTTGGAGACATATGCGTACTTACTCATATTTTCTATTCTATATATACACTCAAAATCACAAACATAATTATTGTGTGAATATCAGTTGAATGTTATTTGCTAATTGCTACATGTTTAATTATTTACTTGATAACGTTTCGGAGAGGTCCAACATATCCCCTTTTGTATAGGGTTCTCATTAGTATGATCATACGACCGTCTTAGAAACCAGAGCCCGATTCGCTTGGCGAAGGTAAACCGACAATATTGTCATTGTAATCAATGCCCGATTCGTTTGGCAATGATTCATTGGCACACGAATATACTTGATTTTGGTTTGTTAAGGTTTGATTGATTATTACCACATAGATTGGTTTGCGCATTTATCATTTATCAATTATCTATATATATATATATATATATATATATATATATATATATATTATTTGTTGTTTCAAAATTAGTGATCATCTCACTCAACATGTGTTGTTGATCAAACTCCATTTTCTA
The DNA here is from genome assembly GCF_021521415.1 of Bidens hawaiensis. Classification (NCBI taxonomy): domain Eukaryota; kingdom Viridiplantae; phylum Streptophyta; class Magnoliopsida; order Asterales; family Asteraceae; genus Bidens; species Bidens hawaiensis. The sequence continues at coordinate 296,804 of NW_027493579.1, read as the reverse complement.
CGCATATGCAAGTTGATTGAAGATTGAAGTTTAGACATTTAGAAAGACCTTAGGATTATAATGAAGACAAACTTGAATTTAAATGGTTGTATCTATTTATTTGAATTGTATCGTTGTATTTGATTATTGTGTGTGTTATTTGAACAAAATAATTAATTAGATATTGTCATTTATATTTATGATAGTATCTTCGAGCTGTGAGCAATTGGATCACGCCCCGACATTTCTGCCTTAAATTGGGGTGTGACAACTTGGGGTGGAGAAAGAGAGAATTAGGAACTTGTGTTCGGATCTTAGGGTTTTATAATATCATATATTATATAACCACTAATTAGGTTAAACTAATCTTAATTAGTTAAAACCCAACGTGCCATTAAGTCCATCTATAACTCCAAAGCCCACTCCATGTTATTTTGTCTCATTAAAGTGTTCATCCTAGTTAACTAACATAAGTGGGTGGATTTGTTCGTTACCTGTAACATCCTAAAATTTTAATGATGAATAAAGAAAGCTATGTTTAGTGATTTCGCGTTATTAATTGATATCGGGTAAGGAGCGGATCATGGACTTAGATTAATTGAGATGGGTTAAATGAGAATGGGATCTAAGGGATATAAATATCCCCTAAACCCAAGATATCTTTCATTCCTTTCATTTTCTAATACTCCAAAAAGAAAAACACACACACCACACACCACACTTCGCCGGCCGGACCAAGGGAAGAACCGGGCAGATCCGAGAGAGAGAGAGCGATTAGTGTGTTAACAAGTTAAACGAGATCCTAACAAGCTCAAAAATGTATGATTCTTGATCTTTGAAGTTTAAAGATCCAAGCTTTTTAGTGTATAAGCGACCGAAAATGGTCGGGAAGCGTAGTGGGTGATGTTGAACCATAGCAAGGGTGTTAAAATCGCTCGAAATGCTGGTCAGAAACCGAACAGCAGCTGATCTGGACAACTTCGCCTGCAACTGGGCAACTTCGCCTTCAAAGCGATGAACTTCGCCTGCAAGCTAAGTTCGCCTGATGAACTTCGCCTGCAAGCTAAGTTCGCCTGATGGCAACTTCGCTGTAAAGTTAAGTTCGCCCAACTGGTAACTTCGCCTGAGTCCAAGTTCGCCTAATTGATAACTTCGCCTAAGGCCAAGTTCGCCTAAGGCCACTTCGCTGTAAAGCTAAGTTCGCCTAGCTGGTAACTTCGCCTAAAGCTAAGTTCGCCTAAGGTTAACTTCGCCTAGAGCTAAGTTCGCCCGAGGGTTAACTTCGCCTAAAGTCAAGTTCGATTAGAAAATAAATTAAAAATCTAATGAAAAATGTGTTAAGACAGTTAATGGAAATAAAATTTTTCCAAGCTGACCTGGCAGCTCGACCCCAGCCAGGGGCGCTGCCCCCGGACCCCCGTTCGTTGTGGGTCATATAAAGATAGAAATACATTATGAGAAGTGATAGTTAATTGATACGTATACTTGTTATACAGTCAGCCGTGCACAACTGAAGAAAGGGATTACGATTAACGGTGAACGTAACCGTGTTCAGGTGAGTTTCTAGCCCCATTTATGTGTTATGTTTTCGGAGCTGTGTGCATACTCAATATGTTTGTTAATACACTTATCCTAAGAGATAAGTGTATGCCTTATGTGGATAATGTGAAATGTATGAATGATTGCTTGATGGCACGTGAACGATCTTCGGATATTGCACGTACTGTCAGGTTGTAACGCTATGTATAAGGTAAGTATGTTATGTATGTTTATGTGTATGAACATGATAGAGATAATAGAACAAAGAAATGATAATGTATGGTTGTATGGTTACGAAAAGGGTACCGAGCCCTACTAATACTCGAGGTATGATGTATGGTTGTATGGTAACGAAGAGGGAATCGAACCCTACTAATATTCGAGAACTAGGGAACCGAACCCTACTAATATTCGAGGAAAGAAGGAAACCGAGCCTTAATAATACTCGTGGAAAGAGGGAAACCGAGCCCTAATAATACTCATGGAAAGAGGGTACCGAGCCCTAATAATACTCGAGGAAGGAGGGTACCGAGCCCTAATAATACTCGAGGAAGGTAGGGCGTAATGCTCTTTATAACGTAAGATATGAAGGTAAGTTAATACAAAAGAAAGAATGAAAGTATGAAAGTATGAAAGTATGAATGAAAGAATATAAGTTTATGTGTATTGTATAGTGTATGATTAACTAGAACTCACTCAGCGTAGCTGACTTTTAGTATGCACGCAGGTGAGTAGGATGAGGCAGCTCGCTTGAGGAGACACGTGGCATTGAACAAGAGTCTGGCATCTGAAGACTTATGATGTTTTAATTTTAATGCTTTAATGTTGAAAGACAATGGATGTTTTGAGACAAGTTATGAATTATGTAATGTTTAATGAAAGTTTTATATTCCGCGTAAATGTTTTAATTAACTCTGATATTTAGAACTGTGTTTATGAGTAAATCCAACACGAAAGTAGGGCTACCGGTAACGGGGCCTTACATTACCTTACGGTGTAACTCTCACGGGTCATAACCTGGTTGGCTGCATTGACTTACCCGAACCGGTCCATATATCCAACAAGATGGAGACGAAGATTAAGCCGATCTATCCCTCTAAGTTGTTGCAGAAGTCAACGATCTTCTTCACATCATGTATCAAACACCCCTTAATCAATTCCGGTTTGAAATAGAACTGTCTGTTAGGTATATTGAATTAGGTTGTGTTATTACCGGTTGTGGTTTGAGATTGAAGTATATTTCCTTTTGTGATTCGAATTAGGGTTGATATTTACTCCCTCCGTCCCGGTCAAAGTGTCTTAGTTTGAAAAACACAAAGTTTAAGGTGGATTGAATGATTACTTTTTTTGCTAACCAAATGACAATAATGCCCTTGAAAAATGGGTCCACCATATTGTTTATTAATGCTAGTTGTGTGTGCTTAAGGGTAAACTTGGAAATTGACTAATAAATTTTGAAAGTGGACATTTGTAATGGGACAATTAAAAAAGGAGGTATAGACACTTTTAATGGGACGGGGGGAGTATTTGAGTATTAAGTTTACTGATTCATTTCAAGTGGTCTAATTGCTTTTGATTTGCAAAATAATGGTAATTTTTAGGCCTATTTGCAACAACAAAGGTTAGTTTGTAGCTAAAAACAAAATGATTAAACTATTTAAAATTTATGCTCTTAAATAAATACTTTTGACCCAGACCATGGTTTTCTTGTTATATAAAGCTATACATTCAATTTTTCTAACTGAAGGTTGACCATTTCCTCTATGTTCTTGGTTCGTATGGATCTTTTGTTTTAATTACACTATTTTAGCGAAATACACAGCTTTAATGCATGAGATATAGTCGAACAGGTTTATTTATATATTTCACACATATTAAATTATGTAGGTTAATAAATGGTTGACGTTTACAAATACAATATTTTAACAACAATATATTAATAGACTTCATAATTTTATCATGGAGGCCGTATGTACTAAAATTTAAAAGGATTTTTGCATATATCCCTTTACTAAGACCACTAATTACATATTTCCAAAACCTTAAAAGTTTAATTACATATTTCCCCATCTCATCTTAAGTTACCTGTTTACCCTTTTAAAAGGTTTAAATGTCCATTACAACCAATACATAAAAAAAACAAAGAAATTAATCATTAAAGAGTTTAACCACCACCACCACTTTCTCCAACCTAAGCTTTGGGGCTTGATTCTCCGGCGAGTTTCCGGCCATTTCACACTATCAGGCGCAATCATCATCTTCTCGAACCTACTCTCTTTACCTCCACAACCTCTCCTCTTTCACTGTCTCCCTCCACCTAACCCCACCGGTGATGCTGATTCGTCCACCCCTGCTACTGATTGTAGATCGTACAGTTGCTTGAATCTTGAGCCTACTAGTTGTTTGGAAGAGGTTTCGCTTCAGATCTTAAAAACTTGACTATGGTGGAGTTCGCCGGAAATCGGTTCGAGCAAAGCGGTAAAACGAGAAGGTGGTGGTGCTGGGCTGTGTTTTTTGGTTCGTCGTCTTCGGAGATGAATCAAGAATGCAGGAGAGTGGCTAAGGGAGCGGGTGAAGTGGTGGAGGTGTGGTGGTTCCTTGTCGGTGACAATATGTACTCCATTATTTATCCTTGTTTCTTTGGTTCATCTTTTTTAGCAAAGAATAGTTGTAGAATAAAGAATACCAACACATCCACATTCATATGTAATTTATATATTTTATTTTTATTTTTTAGTGTAAAGGGAAAAATAGGCAACTAAAGGTTAATTTTTATAAAATGGACAAATATGTAATATATACGTTTTAAAGAGGAGAAATATGTAATTGATTTTTATGATAGGGGATATATGTAATTGAAGATGTTTAAGAGAGAGAAATGTGTGAATACCCCAAATTTAAAATCACCTTTCTAATATTGAGAAAGAACATGACATTTGAAAGCAAAATTCATTCAACATCTCATTATAAAAGTTAAATTTGCAAATTAGTTATTTGGTACATTATGTTTGCAAATTACTATCTTACTATAAAGGTTGATTGGTGCTACTTCTTATAGAAGGTCAAAACAATGTTGTTAATTCTCATATGTCAAATAATCAACCGAAACTTAAGAACCAAAAAATTATAGGTGAAGTATTAATAAAATAATGTTATAAATAATTTTAGACTGTGATTAACTTGAGCTCTAACATATCAATGTTAGGTTTGAAACTCTACTTATAAAGTCTCTTATTACATATTACACCTAGCGTGCTACAAATTTAATGTATTTAGTTTTTACGTGCAATATTCGTTAAGTTTGAGAGGTAACTTTTGTTGTTTCACATTAGGCTTATTGATGTTCACTAGTGAAAGCTATGACTATGATCTTGCACTGCTGCTCATTGATGGAAGCTACGACTTTGAAATAGTGAGTCTTCGTTGTATATGAAGTTATTAGTTTTTATAATTCTTTGAAATGTGTAGCTTTTATTTTATGTTAAATTCATTTTGTAGGAGGCATTTGACTTAGTTATCATAATGTAAGTTCATGTATTTCTTAAGCTTATGGCGTTCTTACACATCTTGATAAATTCAAGATGTGCTAACAAGCCTAAAAAGACAAAACAAAGTCTTGAGCATCGATTCTAGACTAATACATGGAAGGCAAGTGTATTAATGTTTATTTATATCTTCTTCTTTTTTTCATATATATATATATATATATATATTTTAACGTCATGATTATCCTTAAGTAATAAAATAATACAATTTAGCTATAGAAAAGAACTTGTCAAATGGGATTGAAGTGGTCGGAACATTACTTTATTTTATTTTATTTTTAGTATTTTCAGGTTTATAAAATAAAAGTCAATTAAAATAACTTCTTCCTTAAATATTTTCATTATATATATTGACTTTATTGCCATAAATTTGTTTATCAACATACTAACCATTTAGTTTATTCTTTTTTTTTTATTTTGGAAAGCTAAAATCATGAAGTTTTTTTTAGCTATCATATAATAATTTAAAACATAATTTTGTTTTATTATTTATAGTTAGCTTGTACTTGAAAGAACCCGTCTTTCACACAGACAGCATGGACTAAAAATTTTGATTCTTGATAAACATGGTATATTGACCAACTAAAAATTTTGTACAAGGAAATTTGTTCTTATTAGTAAACTATTTGCGTAATATTTCTAATGTAAATTGTAATTTTATTAACAATATATGATATTTGTGTTGTCGATTGTATTTTGCTTAATGTTAAAATTTTAAAATTTTCATCAATTCTCCATACAATACACGAGGCTCAACCTGGTATATTATAATTTACAAGTATGGTATGTGAGGGAGAATCACTATTCATTCATTTTCCCGTGTTAACATATGTACACTATGTTTCATATGTGATCCATCTAGTTATATTCCTCCAAGATAGATCTCATCATCAACAATCTTCTTCATCCATCCATAATTTCAGTATGGTGACGAGTAAGGTCATACAATTGGTCTATAACTCTTAATCTTTACTTATCATGTAAATTTCCAATGAGCAGTCCATAATTACAATGTTTAATTGGAGGATTGCTATTAATGTTGACATATAATGAGTTTAGGGCTAGAGTAATCCATAATTTCAGTATATAATTGGAGGATTGGTATGCTACTATGCATGTATTGATCCATATCATGAATGAATTAAAAGCCACTAAATCCTTTAGTTCTATATGTGAATGTGTAACTAATGTTTTTTTTTTTTTTTGAACTTTCATAAAATTTTAGTTGTGGTCTCTGTAATTAGGCAGAATCAAAAAATGAAAATTTTCATGAAGATATTAGTAAAAAGTGGCCTCTTTCCCACAAGCATACACACACATGTGCGCGTGTAACTCTTGAACTTAATATGACATAGTGGAGATTAACGATTTATTTTTCTTTACAGGTATATTCAGTTTGTAAATGGATATTTTAGGCCAACCCTAACCAAATTATCACTATAAAGATCAACAAAAGAAAATCTAGCAACAGCTTCGACTGACGTGTACTGTTATTATTGACTGGATCTGGGCTGTTTGTGGTTTCATTCAATGGGTATGTGATCAGGTTCTAATTGGTCAAAACATGAATTTAAAACGACTTCTTTGTGGCTCTGTTCACCGGACTTGTGATACGATGCTAATGGGTGAAAAGCCTGGCCGTCTATGGCGTTGGCGGGCCTTCGAAACACAAATTCGGGGTAATTTGTCTTATAAATTGGTTCATGGCTGTGATGATTATTCGGGGTTTGGCGTAACAACTTTTGTTGCAGCCATGATAAGGTTATGAGCCTTTTTTTCAACTTTGGTTGTTACTCACGATTGTATTGTTCCTTTACAATGGTGCTTAAACAGTTGTATGGAGTGCGTTGCACTTTGTACTTATTCCGTTGTATTCGTTGGGTTACACGTGCATTAACATGTACAACCGACAGTTAATTGTTTGACAAAAGGTCATGACGATCATCCTACCCTCATCTGAGCCTCCAGAGCTTTTTTATGTTTCGGTTATTTTTGCCTCTTGAAAGTCAACAAGCTATGATGACAGGTTGCTTTATGTTCTTCTTAGGTTGTCGCTTAAATCTTCAGTACAAGCTATGATGATGCTCTGCTAATTGGCGTGACAACCTATATTGCAGCCATGGCGGAGACCTGCGCCTCGAGTAATTTCATTCACATTTTGAGATTTTTTGGTATTTATGCATCATGTAACGAGTTTCGATTACTGATTTATAGTTTGGTTATGTATTTTTTCACTTTGTCCTGAAATTTAATTTTACATATTTGATATCAAATTGCATTTAGTTTTGGCGCGGTAAGAACATTTGGCTCAAACTAATTTCAAGTTGAAATGTGTTGCATATGTTAGTTCATTCGATCAATGGGCAGAGACATAGTCAAACGATTTGGTTATACAGTTGAATTGGGCCGTGGATAAAATGTTACATAATGACAAATTATTTTTTTTTTGTTCCTGGTCAAACATGACACAAGGAATATCCAAAAGGTTTGGATCAATTCTGACAAAAAATCGAGAGCTCAAGCTAGTAGCAGCAGCAGCAGCGCGGTTAAGAAACAAAAAAAAAACTATTATGAATTTTAACAAAGTCACTTTAGAATTGCTAAATTTGGTAGGTTTGAATTTTACACACTTTTGTATTTTCGTATTCAATACGTTTCGATATTTAAAACCCAACCCTTACAACTTTGTATGATTCTCTTTACATACTTTACCAGCGCCACAACGTGTGGTTATTGTTACTTGAAACAGATCCATTTGATTGATTTTCGTATCAGTTTCATGGAGTTATAACATAAAAGTACCAATAATAATTTAAATATAATTGAGTATTCGAATTTTTTTATCACAACGTAGACATGGTTTACTTTACTTGTGTGCAAACTAAACACATCTTATACAATAACACCCAGCTTCGTGTTTACGGTATGTATCATGTTGACAAACCCCGCTGTCATATCCGCTTATCATGCATGCAGATTCACATTTGCTATCTTGACAAGACCCTGGCCATTTGAGAACTCTGCACATATCAATATGATTCAGCAGAATCTCTTCTTCCACAACTATATCAGTACATGTATACATACAAGTCAGATTATATATATAAGCAAAATACAAGTTATATGATAACCAAAAGAAAAGAAGACAAATGAATCTTCATTTTTCAATATAAAATATCTAAAAGTAAAATAAAAAGATATGCATGATGAGCGCGTTACCGGTATCAAAAATGTTTGGTATGGTATAGCTATACGGATCCTTAACTTCAAAATGTTGGTACCGAATTCAGTAACGATTCCCAGTACCATTCGCTTATCCATACATGTAATGATTATTGTTTCTTGCATTCCGAAATGGTTACATACACAGGCACAAACACGCTCACACACAAACACCAACAGACACACACATAAACATATACATATACACACACATACATCAAAAATTATTTTGAATGTTTGTTTTTATATGTAGATGTAAATATACTATATACAATTAAAACATATATTAACAAATTCATTTGATACACATGTGAATGTAAGAAACAAAAATTTTAAAAAGGATTACAATTAGTGATGACCATCAGATGGTAAAACACAAAAACTGTAAGTAAAAGCTTCAAGTAGAAGTTTGAAATCAGGGTGATAACGTGTGTTTTTTATGTTGAAAAACAATGGCTCTATTTATATGCTAGTATTAAAGAGCAACTTAAAATATGAACGCAATCGTGATTTATAGAATTATCAATAATTTGTTGGATTTTCTATAAAAGGATTAGTTTACACTTTAAGTTGATATTTAATATACAAACATTAGGGGGAAAGGTGTGGATTTTTTTCCCGTAGTTGTGTTCTCTTTCATTCACTTAAGTGACAAATTAATATATTGTTAAAAGGAAATTAAAATTAAAATCTCAAATCACAGTTATAGAAATCTTTATATGAAATTAATGTAATGAATATGAGAGGCAGGTAAAAGTAATATAAACGGGTGTCTGTGTATATGTCCATTTATTTATTTCCATTCATTTCTTCCCATTTTATTTTATCTTAAGTATATTACTATAATAGTAGTTTATTTCCATCATTCAAACTTAAATGATAATAAATTATGAGATCATTATACTACCACAATAGCTTATTACTTCCATCACTTCACACATAAGCATAAAGACAATTTCATATTAACATCGTATACAAAGATATCATAGTTTAATAAATATTAAATAAGATTATAACATAAAGTAATTTCAAAATGTCACAATACTTACAAGACGAACCCACTGTATTTTTTTTAACATTCTAAATGTTTATAGGGAGGAACTTTGTATATGCATGTCTGCAATATGATCTATCAAGACATGTATGAAATTGTTTGCAATATCAAAAGATATTTTATTTTGAATACGACTCTGTTTTCATTAAGGTTTACATTGGAATATTTGGAAGAAAAGTTAAATTTCATTGAAGAGGACCCAAAATATTAGTAATCGATTAATATGATAATACAAAAATAACTTGAGAAATAATAATGATAATAATAGTGTTAATAAAAACAATATCAAGGAAAAAATAACAATATTAACTAGATAAATGATTAAATATAATAATATTTTATCATACAAATGGTACAAGGTACAAAACAATCTGGACAAATTGATTCCATGTAGACATAACTAGTTATTTACCCCGCGCGTTGCGCGGGGCTGGGAAAAGCTAGGGAATGTGGCTGGTAAACATGGCGGTTGTTTCGCCAATTTGCTCTTCCAAGTGTTGCTGACACTCAATACCTGCGGGTATGCAATAGAGATTCATGTCGGGGTAGTTTCATCATTTTATGTGTATAGAAAAAAAGTCATAATCATAAACATAGTTAGCTTTTGTCGTATGCTGAGACTAATTTATGCCGCTACACATCTACACTAAGTTGAACTGATAAAGCAAATTTTGGGCGTAGTTTGGTTATTTCGCATATGCAATCCAGATTTGATTGCCATAAACCATAGGCCAAACTAATTATTATGGCCTGATAAAACAATAATAACTATAGTTGCACTTCTAAAGTAATATGACTTGGTATAAAAGAATAAAGTTCAGGGGTGATTTCTGAATTTTACTGATAAGAACTAAGTATGAAATTGAATTAGGAAATACAAGAAGATGGAATCAAATGTTTAAACTATATTATTATATTGAAGAAGATGATCTCAAAGAATCTACAATTACAATGGATAAGTAACCACCGAAGTGGTCCCGGGCTATGCCCTTCTAATGCTAATGCAATGAGCCTAACAAATTACCTAATATCTTTCTTATCCTTCCTAAATGACTATTGATCATTACTTATAGAAATAGAACTTACACTTACCCCCTCCCACAATTACAAACGACTATTAAGTATTAAGTAATAGAATAAGATCTCTATCATTTACATTATTACATATATAGTTAAAAGCAATGTTGTGAAAGTCGTTAGGCGGTCCTAGGCGGTCGACTGGGGAGTTTCGAGTACTCGGGAGTAGTCGAGGATTACTCGGAAAATACCTAAGGAGTACTCGATCTAGGCGGGGAGTCCTCGATCTAGGCGGGGAGTAATCGGGGAGTACTCGGCCGCCAAATCGGGAGTTTTACAACATTGGTTAAAAGTGAAAATCATAAAACAGAATCAGTCTTTACCTTAGTGTCAAGTCGGTTACAACAGAGTGGTCGTCACATTTGTAGAAATCCTTTGCTGCTCCGATCTGCTTTCCCTTGATTGAAGGGCTTGCTTCTATCTTGACACCTTTTATGGTAGCCATGCGGTTAAGTAGCCTGCTCTACATCAGAATATCATTTTAATGAGCTAAGCTTATAGGGGTATCGTATTGTGTGTATAGTTTAGAAGCGTGGCCATACCGTTGTTTCACTATTGAATAGATCCATAGTTGCGGATATTTTTACGTCTGACCCTTGTGCCTGATGTGGTTGGACACTGGGGATTGAAGGGGCGGGCTAGGTCAGCTCTTCCAATCTGTTTGGAGCATAAATTATAAACTGGTCACTGAGGTTGTTTAATTGTTAGGTAACATGTTAGCTAGAAGCGCACATATAGAGTCATTGATGGTTTCAAATTTGACTCAATGAAAGTCAAAACAATTTTAGTTAAACTGGTTAAACATTTTTAAAAATTAGATACAAATAAGAAATTTATTGCAGAACCTGTTTAACAGGATTCGTTTACTGATTAGTATGTTAATCTGAACCGCTTGGGCTCAGTTTGTTGTTTCGCTATGTTAAGCGATCTATGAAAAAATTGAATATGTTAGGTAAGAAATTTTTAGAGAAAAAAATAAAAAATTGGAAAAGTCGTTAACAGAACTGTAGCAGAGCCCTTTAGCAACAGTTTCACAACAGACTGAAAAATTACATCTTTGATGAAAGATGACTCTAAAAATTGGAAAAAAAAAATAAATAAATGATACTACATACCGGTTTATGAGCTGTGGCAAATTTTGGGATAGTTGGGTTGACAAATATTGTTGTTGCTGGGCTCGAGCTGAGTTGCATGTCATCTGCTATTCTGCTTTGAGAGTGTTAAAAGATCAGTTTCCAGTTTCCATGGATGCATCATGGTTTGTTGGAAGTGATTTTAAGAGAGGATGGCTATTGAGTGACTTACGGATGTTGATGGACTTTTGACAATGATTGGTGGTTCTTCAGCTGCTAGTGTTAATTCATCAAAGGCCTTGTGTATTATGAGGCCATAAAGTCACCCGTAATGGCCTGTTGCTGTTTAAGGGAAAATAATGAACACCTGTTAGTTTTTTGGGTTTGTTTAAATCTGATGTTGATACCTGTCATTTTCAGATCTAGGTAAGTGTTTTTGTCTTCTTCAGTGCCATAAGAATGTCGAATTTTTTCAGCTACTACTGCTTCAATTGTATCCCCCTGAAACCGGAATTTTTGTTATTTAACGTGAAATGAATTGGTAATTATTTCTGACATTATAAAGTGTACTTATGTTGATATCCACCAATAAGAAGCATGTTTCAAGTCGTCTAAAAGTTTGCTATTTTTTAACAATCTAACCTCAATTGGTGCTCTGTTTGATCCATCACGTATTTCAGTGATCTGGCTGCACAAAAAAACAAAGAAATTGAAAAACATAAATAGTTAAACATCTACGTAAATCAAATTGGAGTACATTTGCATTGATTACCTAATAATTGTTAACTAACATTTACGATATTATTGAATTTTTGTAGGTTCTGTAGACGCGCATGACTAAACAAAAAGACAGAGAATCTATTGCACAAAAACCCATAACACTCCTACTATTATCGACCAGCTGATCATGAACTTCTGAAGCCAAAACGTTTACTGAACACGAATTAGAATCTGAGCCCGTTCTGGACCTTTTTTGTGAAAATTGAGATTCGTTAATATCCATAGACAGCAACGATATTAGTTTACCTAAAACTTATACAAGAATAACTACAGATCACAATAGCTCATTCGCACATACAACATTAAAACTTTCAATAAACACTTGTCTTTTACCAAACCCTATGTTTCACATAAAAACCTAATGCATAAATTCTATACTACACCCTAAATAGCAGACATAATTAATGCACACACCGAAATACACAACCTTAGTACCTTACTGGTTAAATTTGAAAACCTTACCTTTCAACGGCAGCAAATAAAGCACCTTCGAATAAACCTTCTAAGATCATAACCTGCATATAACAACAAAAAATATTTTAAATATATAGCAAGCTTCTAACCTATAATCTGACAAAAAGAGTAACCACCTATACATATAATTAAATCTCTATTATTAGGCTTAATATAAAAGCTCATTAAGAATGCATATAAGTCAACAGAACAATTGTTAGTATTCTTATGCTTACTACATATCAGCTTTGCATTTTGTATACGCATTAAAGATTTAATAAATAATAATTATAGCAAAAACCACTAACATACTCTAAAATAGGAAAGACATTAACTATAATTACGGAATTACCAAAACAGATAACACATTACCTTCAACCTCTTAGTTTTTTACCACAGCTACACTAAGGAGCAATACTTAAAACGTAACAAAACTGCAGCATAAGACAAAAATTTTACAAATAAAAATCTCTAATGGGTCGAACTCGAGTACCGTATTCCTAACGGGTCGAACTTGAGTTACGTTTAACCTACAACTAACTGATTTGGGTTATGTTTTATCTTTACCAGGTACATTTCGCTTATCTCTTAACGGGCCGATTCATGTTATGTTTTATCTCTAGCGGGTCAAACTAAGGTTATGCTTAACCACTAAAGAGTCGAACCTAGATATGGTCTAAAGGCTTGAACTCGAAGTTGGCTTACCGATAACTATCGGACATTGAACACTTGTGTTCGAAGCTATCCTTGGCCGATCGAACACTAATTGTTGCCGATTTTCATACAAGCTTAATGCACCAAGAATATGAAACATATAACAGTTGTTACAACTTGCAGTTGGCTAACCTCAACTATTCAAAGTCCACCTAAAATGAGCTGCCAACAAATATGAACTGTTTATCAAAACTTAATATTTATATATGTTTATCAACAAACTACAGAACTAAAACGGAAAACCCACAAATTCACTTTCAGCTCATTAAAACCAAAAAATTAGCACACACTTTTAAAAAATGCCTACATTAACAACCACATAAAGCTAGCCTAACAAAGAATCCAAGCAATCGACCGGGAATTTATTAAAAGCCACCTGAAATATGTGGATAACAGCATCCATTAACAAATGTGAGAAGCTAGAGGACGCATTACAGACAGAAAGGAACAATAATTACAGCAAACAACACAGTCCAGAACCCCAAAAATGAAAGTTAGCAGTCCTAATTGACATTTTCAATAAATACATGTCATGTATTAGAAGTGTACAAGTACAAAATCTGATAGTTGACCAGGGTTAAAAACACAAAAGGCTGGTTGTATTATAGAAAGATAAATAAGCTTTGCTTTTTTTAACTTTAGAGATTCATTTAGCTTCAGAGGTTGTTGTTCATCAATGAAGTCCTAAAGTGAACATAACCTAATTTCAAATTAACATATTAGATCAGAAGGAATCAAAGATTTCTAGGGTTTATGGTGACCAACCTTGCCCTCTGGCGTATCCTCTGGTGAGTAGAGGTTGCAGGTATTCGTGCAGGGGAAGAAGCATGTGGACTACCTGTGGCGCATGTTAGCTTTCCCCTCTTAAACGGAACTGTGGCGCCAAATTTATCAATTGTTATAATTATTAATTAGATAATTGCCATTATTCTTTTCAAGTTTCTTTAATTTTTTTTAAAAGTTGATAATTTTTTTATATGACACTATTTAAAGAAAAACTACACAATAAAGTCGGGACCGACTTTTAAACAAAAACTCATATGTGTTGTGCACATAACGTTAATAATTATGTTCATACATGATTATTTTACTTCATGCATGTTACTTTTCTTCACGCATAATTATTGTAATTTATGCATAATTCAAGTCTATATTTACGATTATGCCACCATGTGGATTGATCGGATACATTTATGTCATTCCGTTGATATGAATGATGGATGTTCTCTTGTACGTACTCTTTGTGTGATAAGACATTATTGTACAATAACTACAAACTTATTAACTAGAGAGAACTTCAGTTTTGGTCCTTATGGTTTCTTAAAATTATCAATTTTGGTCCAATAGTTTATTTTAGGTTTTTATGGTACAATAGTTTCAATTAATTGTCACTTTTAGTCTAACCCACTAACGTCATCCACCATCCGTTAGTTATACAACTTTGTGGGGGCTTTTTTTATATATTTTTCACAAACTTTTAATTCATATGAATATTTCTTTTTTCTACTAAATATAAGTTTTATACTTTTGGTTATTTTTAACTATTACGGTTTATTATATTTGTTTATATATAAATATATACTTTTTTATTTTTAATTTTTTTTGAAACTGGAGCTTTTATGCAATTGTGTATTTAGTTATTTATATTTGAATACCTTTATTTTTACTTTTTATAGCCGTAATAGTATCTAGGTTTAAAAAGCCGAATATTTATTTTTTTAAGTTTCATTTTAATTCTACACTTTTATTACTATGAATGATAATTAAGCTTTTTGCTTTTATTTCTCGGTGGTAAAAAAAGCATATTTTTATTTTATGTTGTTTTTTTTTTTAACTTTGACGGAAGGTTGTTAAAAATCTGTTTATTAATTTTAATTCTTGGTTTGCATATTTTTTTTTGAACAACTAAATTTTTGTACTCTATATTTCATATCTTAATCACCTTACCAGCCTATCAAAATGGGAATGACTTCTTGGTTTGTATTAATAATGGTACATAATTTATCGTAAAAATCGTACTTCAAAATAAAACTAAATACAATATTTTTAAGATCGACATACTATTACAGTTATAAAAGGTTAAAATAACAAAAGTATTTAAATATAAATAAATAAATATACACTTGCATAAAAATGCCAGTTTTGAAAAAAAATATTTTTTTTAAATAAAGAGTGTAGATATTTATATATATAAACAAACACAAGAAACCATAATACTAAAAAATAACAAAAAGTATAAAACTTATATTTGGTAGAAAACCCAAAAATTCTTATGATTAAAAGTTTGTGAAAAATACAGAAAAACCTTTCAAAGTTGTATTAACTAATGATTAGTGGATGACATTGATGAGTTGGACTAAAACTGATAGTTAATTGAAACTATTGCACTATAAAAGCCTAAAATAAACTATTGAACCAAAATTGATAATTTTAAGAAATCACAGGGACCAAAATTGAAGTTGTCTCTATTAACTAAATGGTAATATAAAATAATGGTTAAATATAAAAATAAGTATATAAGATAAAATAAAGTATCCGATGCTACATTTTTTTTTGAACGTTATTTGAATTACTAACGGGCCACTGACGTACCTAATCATCTTAATTCCATCCTCAAATGAAAACCCATCACATGTAAGAAAACATCTTGGTCCAACTTGGAACCCCCTATTTATATTTTTATTTTTTTTCACAAGTGGGACTTGAAGCCAACTTCTTTCTTTTTTTTAAATGAGGTATTTGGGTGCGTCACCTCAGCTACTTGGACTGGGGATCATTGACGTATCCGATGTTACGTGATACCGCATCTGGAATTAATTTATACAGAAACAAGAAATACAAATATTTTAAAATTTTTAAGGTTTTAATTGCTATAAACGTATAAACAAAACAATAAGAACAACATAATTAAAGTTTTTCTCTTTGGGCCCATTTAATGATTTATCAATTATGATCCTTCCTTTACATTTATCTTCGTTCATAAAAAGGCCTAAGCGGCAAAGCCCAACTTTCACAATCCAAGTAAAATGGCTTCACCACGGCACCACCTACTTGGCTACTTATGCATCAACATTTCTACAATAAGGCTCGGGGGTATATCTTAACGTCCATGGTGTTAAAGCTGAGTTGACGAAGGTTAACAAGTGGCATACCACTTCCTTCATGGGTTAAGGGGCGTTAAATTCAAGGTGAGTTAAAATGTTAACGAGCTTTAAATCAACTACACACAAAATAATTTAAGAATCAATTTTACATTAAATAAAGAGAGGTAAAGGGAGTTAAACAATTTCCTTAGGGTGGGTGTGAAGTGAAACAAGGTAAAGTAGATGATGTGGTGTCTACGTGGAGTTGAGTAGCGTGAATATATACCCGATGGCCTAAACGCAACATATTCATCTGTATCATATTAATACTAAATTACAATTTTGGTTATGTAAACTAAAAGTCGCCTCGCTTTTAGTCCCTTACCCTAACATTCGTCCAAATTACAAATTTTGTCCAATGAATTAAAAGTTACCCTAACATTCATCCAAAATCTCAATTAAGTGATACCATGTGTCTAAGTGCATAATAGCAATTTCAATTTCAGGGGAAAAAAACAAGATACTACAAAAATAGTTATTATTTTGTAACTATGGTTCTTTTTTCTTTTTTCTTTTTTTTGCTAATTAAACTGCAAATATGGAAGAAAGGAAATAATCTACTGTTAGTTCTTAGACAAGAAATATTAAACAGTGCATTCATTTACATAAACATACAGATACAAGTATACTACTATTAGCTTTCTGTCACAATATCGAAAGAGAAGAATCATATGACGATGGATGTAAAACGAAAACTCGTATAGTTTGTAATGTAATGCGGCTTCTAGGACATCGAACATGTAATCATACTACGCAGTAAGAAGCTTCTTTATGTCCCTCTGCAACAAAACAAGAGTGAATTTGATAAAACTGACAAAAAATGGGAGAATTCCCGTTTTCTTTATCTTTAACGACTCAAACGAGTAAAAAAGATATCAAGAACAATGTTCTAAAAATTTGTAACTTGTTAAAAGTATTGTGTACGTACCTCGATCTGAAGCGGGGAAGTAGTAGGAGGATATCTTTCAACGACTTTCCCGTTTTTATCCACTAAAAACTTCTCAAAATTCCACTTCACCAAATCGCCCAAGAACCCTCCGCTGCTTGACTTGAGAAACTGATAAATCGGGGCAGTAAACGGGCCATTCACATCAATCTGAGGCGTATAAGATATATATTAGTCCTTCTGATTAATCGGTTTATTCCATAAGTTTGAAACTATTCCATAATAACATAACTTTGTACAAAATCATACATGGAAATAAGTAAAGAAAACCAACCTTGTCAAAGATTGGGAATTCTGCTTTGAACCTTGTACAAGCAAATTGTTTGATCTGATCGTTTGACCCAGGTTCTTGGAACCCGAACTGATTACAAGGGAATGCCAAGATTTCAAGTCCTGCATATGAAGATTATTAACATTTATTTTTGTATGTTACATTATGTTGGTGCCACTGCAGACCGATTTTTTTAATTAACTTAAGTTTCTGATCTAGTATTATGAAACTAACTATTGAAAAAAATGATAAGCTAGCCTCGGATTTCGTAGCCACTGACCTTGATCTTTGTACTTGTTATAGAGTTTAGTGAGCTCGGAGTAGTTAGATGAAGTCAAACCACTGAAACGAAAGTAAACTTTAGGTTCAAAAGGAATCACTCATCTTAACTGCATTTAGTTTAATAAAAACCATAAGTAGAAACTACCATTGTGACGCTACATTGACGATTAATAGAACCTTGTCCTTGAATTTGGAAAGAGGGACATCCTTTCTATCAATATCCTGCATTTCAGAACAAATATACCAAAGAAAAAAAAAATTGAAAGTATGATTTGAATATAACTTCTTTCATATTGTCACACAAAAGATGCATAGTCTAGGGGCGTGCATGAACCCAAAAAACCGAAACCAATATAACCGAACCAAAACAAAATCCGGCGCTTTGGTTTGCTTCGTTTTTGGTTTTACGTGTAATGAAACCGCAAAAACCAAACCGAACCAAACTTATCAATTTTCATTTTTATTTTGAATTTTAAGTAACCTATAATAATTTAATATATTTTAACCCAAATGTTTTAGCCCAAACTTAAGAAAAAAATGTAGGCTAAATTCATTATTTATTGGCAATTAATTTTTCGTCCAAAAAGATTTCAAGCCCAAAAAAATCGAAACCGAACAAAAACCAATTAAAAAAAAAATCGGTTTTTGGTTCGGTTTTAGCCAGAACGGAACAAAACCATGCACACCCCTATTGCATACAATGTAATAATTGAAACACACAATATCTTCATTACAATATAACATAATTTCATAAACTCTTTGGGGAAATTGAGGAAAATGGGATCATTAAGGAATGCAATTATAGATGAATATTGCAAAACTTCTCATTTCTCAAGAAATCTTTATTAACACATCCAATTCACCAACAAAAGAAAACATATTCAAAAACCTAAACAGGCATGAACAAACGCAGAGGCTAAAATTAATTACCTTTACAGTAAAATCATAAATACTCTTTCCAGTAGCAGCAGTAGCAAAAACCCCAAATTCAGATTTTCGAGAATCCAACGAAAACCCAGTAAAGATTCCAGCTTTTAAAGCAAACCCATGTTGCAAAAACCCAGAATTTGATGACCCGAATAAAGATTTAACAGACCCAGTTGAAGAAGGCAACTGGGTTCGGTGGGATTTAGAGAAATTGAAACATGTGGGAGTGAAATTGAAGGAGCAAGGCATTGATGCCATTGTTGTTTGTTTGATTAAAGAAATTGGGAAGAAGATGAAGCCGGGTTAGGGTTTAATAGAAGGAATTTGGGGGTTTTGGTGGAATGCTTTAATATAATATGAGATTGTGAAGAGGGGCCGGAGACAGGACATCCATAAGCAATGAACGGCGGTGAAGATGACAAGTCGTAGAAACAAGAGGTTTACTAAATTTTAATGTTGCTTTATTTTTAGCATTCTTGTTTTAAACATGACGTTAAAACGGTATGTAATGTCACGTAGGTGATGGAGCTTTAACTAAGAACTTCCATAGCTTATGCATGTTGGGAAGGTTTGCGGAAAGAACGACGGATGGGGAGGTGAGGGTGGCGATGAGGACAATGGTTTGTTGGGAAGGATCTCCACCAGTGACGAACTACGGATGTGGGACTGCCATCTCTCTCTCTCTCTCTCTCTCTCTCATAAATATATACATATTACGTATATAAATATATTATTTTATTTAATGGGGTTTGTAAAGGTCTAATGTTTTGGGGTTCTTAAACAGCGTTTGCATTTTGTGAGAAATCCTTGTCACTTATGGACATCAGAAAACACAAGAGATACTATGTATATGTGTATCCTATTGCATAATATGATTATTGAAGACAATGGAAGAGCAATATGTCAACATTATATACCAAGATGTTTCACAATTACCTCAAACGACTATGGAGCAAAGACTGCAAAATGAGTATGAGTTGCTTTCTAGTGAGATACATAATTCGCTAATGGCGGATTTGATCAAACATGCTTGGTTAGATTGGATCATTCCAATCGAAGGTGAAAACGTAGCAGACAAAGATGACAACAAAGGAGATGAGGAAAGTGAAGACGAGTTTGATGGGGAAGAAGGTGAAGGTGACGAAGATGGAGACGAGAAAAGTGAAGACGAAGACGATTAATATTTATTTTAAGTACTTTTTATTATTTTTTCGTATTTTTTTAATTTAATGTATTGTTTTAGTTTTAATGTAACTTTTTTACGTTTATTTTAATTTTTATCATTTTTTTCGTATTTTTTTAATTTAATGTATTGTTTTAGTTTTAATGTAACTTTTTTAGGTTTATTTTATTTAATGAAATGCGGGTTTGTTTTATTTTTATTAAAAAGATGAAAGGAATAATAATAGTGGGGTAATAATTGGGAGGGGCATTATCCACTACACCCCTTTTGTGTATAATGCTCCTATGGTGGCGTGGCGCCTGATGTTCGGGTATTTTGTATATATATTAGTGTGTTAATTATGTAGTTTTGTTCAGTATATTGTTAGAACTTTGGTACTTCATACGTGTTTTTGTATTTCAGGTCATTGATCATTAAAGATGCTAAATTGGAGACTTGTACGAGCATGGAATGATATATCGGGAACACCGGAGCATAAGTTGAAGTCTTGGGAAGTGTTAGAAGGATTCGGGAAGAGTTTAGATGAGAAACCTAAAGCCGATGCTAAAACTGAACAAGATAGGTTGACGAAAAGCGACCAAGAAGTAAAACGAGCATATCCTGGGCTAGAAAATGAGTTACGGAACCCATAATATATGAATTTTGGGTTTCTCGACGAGAGGAATCCAAAAATGAGGTCATCTTCCATCGCGTAGCGCGATGGTATGGGTATATGGCCATCGCGCTACGCGACGGGCCAGAAAAACGGGGAAAAAATGGGTTTTGACCTATATCTTCTATTTTACAAACCCTAATCAAGGAGGACGACTTCCAGCCGTTTTGGGACGACAAGGGGCGATTCCGGGAGCCCCGGATCACCTCCGATCACCTCAGGATTCGTAGTTCATCATCCTGAATCAATAGCTGAAGACTAATTGAAGATCATGAGCGGCTGAATCTTCTCGAATCATACCCGGGATGTAGAGTATTGTATTTTTCAGTTTTCTCATGTCTTTTAGAACGAATGCTTTGCAATTTTCTTTGATTAATCTATGAGTATTGATATTTAGTATTGCTGTGCATTCAGTCGGTTTAGGTTTTTGTCGATCAGAATGATTAGTTTGTCGGTTGCCATAATAATTGCTTATAGGGTTGTGCTGACTAGTTAATTGCAAGAAAGCGTACAATTGCCCTTAGTTGAGTCACACTGGCAGCGACCGTTTGATAACCAGTGCCGTGTGTTAGCGATTGTTGATGCCTAAGGTTTAGCTCGTTAAACAATCTTTAGTTAACCAATGATAATTAATCTGTTAAGTTGCATGAGAATACTGTTATAAGTTGTTAATCGTAAATTTTTGTTTACATCTTTCATATTAATGTTTACATCTTGCATATTTTTGTTTACAGTTGTATTCATTTAATCTATATTTGCAATATAAGTTGTTAATCGTGTATGTTTTTTGATTTACCACAATCAATCACCATATCAACACCTAAATTGCGAATAGGACCTTAAATTTTCTTATCTTTGGTCGGTACTCGATGTCGATCTATATGATGTAACCACTGTAGTTAATGTAAACATCGATTTCTTATAGTCTTATACTACATACTATAATAGTTTATATTCAACTAAAACCGTTCGATAGTTCCTGTCGACTTAGCTATAAAAAACTTGTTGACTTATTTTAAAGACATGAAACACGAGACATGAACGTTTCACAATCCAGGGAACTCTCTAAATATTGTACCATTTTGCAAAACCAAGAGACGATATCTTTCATTTCAACAATTTGGTCATAAGTTTCACAATCCAGGGAACTCTCTAAATATTGTACCATTTTGCAAAACCAAGAGACGATATCTTTCATTTCAACAATTTGGTCATAAGTGGCCCTTAGCGATAGATTTACGTCCTTTGTGGAGCACATTCCTGTTCTTGACGTTTTGTAGTTTGCATAGACATCCAACGAACGTTTCAATGAAAGAACACTCCAAAAGAGTGGAATTATGAAGCATACATACATACCATGATACAATAAACATTCTTGTTCACCTTAGGAAATTTTCAAGAAAAAAAGACAGGAAGTTATCATGTATAACTCAAATCATAAAGAGAATCTATACGGGTCTAAACTCAAGGCACTGCACAGTAAGTCCTTGAAACCCCATGTCATAGCTGGATAAGCTAAGACGCGCAGAGACCATTTTGATGTTAGGACGGGTTTGAAATTTGTGTACTTGTACTTCCATCCAACCATCGCTCCGCTCTTTTGGAAGGTCTTCCATTTTGGGCATATTCGATGGGTTCAAGGCTTTATTCTTAGCAGTATAGCTGATAACTGGGGTTTGAGGAGTTCGTAAAAATATATTGTGAACTTCCTTGGGATGTGAACCTTTATCAGCCACTAGCACAGGAGGCGGGTTAACATGCCTGTAGCCTTCAGATAACTTGTAGACAAGGTAAACTCCATATGTTGTTTGAGGTGATAAAAGTTTGGATCTAAACTTGCAAAGTATACCAAATTTGGGAAGGTTAAAATAATCAGCCACTTCTTCAAATCTGTAAAAGAACATATTGTGTGATAAACTGTTGGAATTGGATAACATGCATACCCAATAGGATTTTAAAGGCAAGTGTTCGGCATACTAGAATCCATCTCATATGACATGTTGATTAATTTTAACATGACGCCATTCTCAATTTTCTTTACATAGAAAAGTATAGGTAAAAAGACATTGTGTAATAAAATGTTAGAACGCACACGCATACATATATAGATATATGGTTGGGTTCTTTTTAGAACTCAAAAAAATTCAAGAACTCTTATCATATGTGCAAATAAACAAGTTAGATATCTATGTAAGAGCATTTTATCATATATTATAATATTAAATATTTTAGAACTCTTAACAACCAATTATTTTATTTATATATCTAATATTATTTAAGAGTGGTTTTATCATATATTATATATTAATTTATGATTGCATATATGAATCACAAGTTTGCATATGTGCAAATAAACAAGTTAGATATCTATGTAATAACGGATTTACACATTTGTAAAAAAAATTTACGTATGTGTAGAAACGAATTTTCCCATAATAGTAATTATAAAGTTACGTATAAAGAGTAGCAACACTACCCTCAAATAATATTAATATGCAAAAAAAAAGATGGTTGTTAAGAATTATTTAATTACTTAGGAGTTCATAAATGAACCTCATCCCATATAGGTATTATAATAGCACAAGTATAGATATTTAAGTGTAAGACCATGCGCAGTGGGGCGCTTTCCCCACCCAACCCCCCCCCCCCCAACTGCCTTGAGGTGTTTGGATGTGGGGGGCGCTTCCCTGGTGAGGGTTGTTGATGACTAGTGGGTCAAACATAGCCGTTTGACAGCAGCTAAAACTAAAAAAAATCAATTTTTTTAATATATAAACCATAACCCTCAACACAATGTTATAAATTCTCTCTACAATTCCTAAAAATCTCTATACTCAAATCACCAAAAAAATGGATTCTCCGTCTTCCTCCGAGATAATCAAGCGATAGTTGGAGAATAACGAGTACACGGCCGAGGAGGCGGCGGCGGCGGTTACGAGTGCAATTACGCTCGCAGCAAAGTATATGCAATCTATTCATTCTTCTTCTAGCCCGGTCTCGAGAAGAGATTATTGTATTGTTTTAAGTACTTTTATTAATTTTTTCGTTTTCTTTTTTATTTTAATGTAGCTTTTTTATGTTTATTTTATTTAATGAAATGCGGTTTTGTTTTATTTTTATTAAAAAAATGAAAAAATAATAATAATGGGGTATGATTGGGAGGGGCATTATCCACCACACCCCTTTTGTGTATAATGCCCCTATGGTGATGTGGCGCACAACGCCCCCATAGGGGCATTATCCACTACACATGGTCTAACATTGAGAACCTATGTTAACAAGCTCGCGAAATGTGCACATGCATACAGGAAAGGAGGATGAGAAGTAAGTAAATAACCTTGATTCAGCTAGATACGTCCATTTCCATTTGTCTTCTTCCAAAGCTTCTCTTGCTGACACCGTAACACATTTCTTGCCATCTCTGTCTATAGAAAACCACTGCAAACAAATGAATATATAAGTGCTTGTATTAAAATCATGAGTATATCGGTATATATCTTCAACAATGCTGATCTCAACTATGATAGAATGGATCATTCCGATAGAATTTACCTGTTCACCATCATTGAGCGAAAATCCCCTGCAAAAAGTATTGTACAGATCCTCTGTGGTTTCACATTGCAAATCGTATTTTGACCACTTGATCATGTCTTCATAATCCACTGGCAATTTGTCTTTCCAATATGTGTCTTGGTTCGATATGGGCTGCATGTGAGCCTTAGGTTCATTCAGCCCAAGATGTTCAAGTGCAGCCTCAAGTAACATCATGCCAATAGTTTCAGACATTAACTCTTCGGGCTCCTGATGTTCAAGTGCAGCCTCAAGTCCTTCCGCATCGCATATGGGCTGCATGTGAGCCTTAGGTCCATTCAGCCCAAACATATCTGCAAGTGCTTCCGCATCGTGTGGCATCGTTGACCGTTCTTCTGCAAACATTTAAATGCAATGATCTATTTATCTGTTGTTGTTTTAGAGCATCAAATATAATAATCGCTTGTAGTTTATTTATTCTGTTGGTAGCTTGCTTTCTTTCCACATAGGCACAAAAATAGGAGTTTAATCATTTCTATATTAATTCAAAGCATAATTTCCCGCAAACTATCAAATTAGAAACCCTAAAAACTGCTGCTGCAACAATTAGGGGAAAACTTACAAATTAAAGTGGATCACTGACGTACGGCGGATGAACGAAGGCTGTGTGTGTTGTGCGATGGATCAAAGCAATCAGTAGGAGACAGATAGTCGTACGCCCAACAAGTCTCTAATCGAGTAATCATGCGTGGGCTTCATACGCCCCTTATTTCTTTCCATTACTAACGCAACTACTAATGACTAATGATACGGTGCTCGCGCAATGCGGCGGGTAGTAACACTTAAAGTTGTTCTAGCCGAGTCAAGGCTAGCTCGAGCTTTACTCGAACTTTGTACCAAGCTGACTCAGCTCGACTTAAAATTATAGCTGAAATTTTAAAATCGAGTTCATCTTGATTATTGAGATATTTATATCATTTGAGTTCTTTTAATCATATTTTTGTAAAACGTATAAGAAAATACTTGTATCCTATAATTAAAATCTAGATATTGAATATAATTTACATCGAAACGTCAACAAAAATAAGCATGTCACCACAGTATGTTCGGTATTTTTTTTTAACATAATATATTCAACCATATAGAAGGAAAAAAAACTTATCAAATTTATAGATGAAGATTAGGGGCAAATATATAATTATTCATATAAATAACAAAAGTTTTGTAACTTGAAGTATAGTTATTGTAATTATCATTAAAGAATGAAAACATATTAAGTTTTAAATAATGCTTTATTGATTTGTACATTAATGCTCCACTAACTTGTATCTTATAATCTGAATTTCGATATTGAATAAAATTTACATCGAAACATCGAAAAAAATAAGTGTACGTCACAACGGTATGTTCAATTATTTTAAAAACTCAATATGTTTAAAAATATAGAAGGAATTAAAAAAAAGTTAATAATGTTTTCAAATAGAGGGTTAAAGATAAAGGGGACAAACTTATAAATGTTTTTAGTATTTACAAAAGTTGAGTAAAGTGTAAAGGACTGTAACTATTATCTATTAATTAAAAATTTAGCCTTTATCCTTGATGCACTATATGTGTTGATTAATTTATAAAACTTTTAAAAAATGGGTATCTTGATTTGCCCATATCTCATGTATTTTATATATATATATATACATATATATATATATACATATATATATATATATATATATATATATATTTATGTATGTATAGATAAATATTACTGCTACTAATAAACCACGTAAATATCAATGTCATTCTACGCATGCATCAATTTCGCTTTTCGTTCAGAAACTAAGGAAATAACACTAGTCAATATAATAAATCAAATATTACTAGGATCAATCTTTTAATTTAGTGAATAGATGTTTGATTGTTTTCCTTTTGAGGTAATTGACATGCGTAAGACTTATGACTGATGAAGAATGGTGGTTGAGCCATGTTGTTAACACTTGGATTTTTATTTTTAAATTACTCTTATATGTGTTTGTTATTATTTATATTTGTAAAGTTTATGATATAGCCATACTGATGCTAGGAAAATAACTAACAATAGTACCATGCAATACTTCAGCGGAGGATTAACAAACCAACAAAAAACAAGAATTGTGTTGTAAATTGTCACATCCATATCTGGCAGGTTTTTACTAGTAGTATATGACAAGTGGTAATTTATTCTTATAATTTCAATATATTTATATATTACTAGTTGTTATCCTCCGTATTGTGGGGGTTGTTTAAATTTTTCGTTTCTAATATTTTTGTTTATAATACTATGAATGTATTTTTTGGATTTTAGTTTATTTATTGTAAAAAGTTAATGATATACTTGAACATATTTTGATTAATTTATGTTGGATTATGTTCATTTTTTAATTAAACGTTGAATGAATTATCTACTTAATTTTTATATTTATTCGTTTATGTTCATTTGTTATAATTTGAATATTATTTTGTGAAACTTTTCATTCAAGTTAAACTTAAAAGAAAAAAGAATCGCTAATGTAACTAAATCCACATTGAGAAATTAAATTGGGGTTTGATTACGGAGTTTGTTTTACATTTTACGTTTCTAATATTTATATATTTTTTTGTATTTTAATTTTATTTATTGTAAGGAAATTAATAATATACTTAGGGTTTGATAATGAAAGGGTTTCACAAATAAATGAGATATTATAACCCGTTTAAAAGCTATCTAGGTTTGATGAGACCCATGACCCGCTTATTTTTTTTACTATAAAATTGTTTCATAATTATAAATAATATCTTTTTTTAATCAGATATTAATTTTTATTATATCTCTATTTTATAGGATTTTCATAACAAATATTTGGTAAGATTAATTTTTAATATAATGAGATGTTATAACCCGTTTAATGACTACTTGGGTTTGGTGAAACCCATACCCGTGAATTCGGGTCAAATGCATGAGAACCACCATTTTCAAATAAAACAATCTGGTGGCTTGAGAGAAAATAGAGAGGTTTCATGTATATATATTTAAGATTATTATTATTACTAAGTGTTATTATTAATTATATTACTGTTGAACTTTGATTTCATTTTATATTCTTCCATACATATGATTTTTATAGCTGAGTGTCTCTCTGGAAGCCACATCTATATTGAATAGAGGTACGGTGCGCCTACATCCCACCCTCCCCAATCCCTACTTATAGTTTTGCTATTGGTGAGATTTCCGCTGGGTATGATTGATATGATTGATTGAGAGCATTCTCAACCCGTTCCCTAAAAATATGCGAGGGAGATTTGTAAATATATGATATAGTTATAAGTGGTTGTGAGTAGAGGAGGGAGAAATGCTATATGAGAAAGTTAAATTTAAGGTTTCACCATTCACACCGTATTACTTTTTAATATTTTCTGAAAGTTAAATTTATGTAAGTGAAGGGATGAGAAAAGATAATGATAAAAATATTAAAAGTATTATTTAATTAAACATAAGAGAGAAAAAAATAGTTATTTTTAATGTAATTATATGATATATATATATAGGGGAGATTTCAATTAAGAACCCCTTTTAGTTTTAAGAACTCGAAAGAACTAAGTGTAACGATTTTCTTTTCGAATTTTTTTTACACATGCGTAATATATGTAAGTTATATACACTTAAAAAAATTACAGAATTTTTTACGCACCGAGTCGACTTTTTACACATGTGTAACGGACGTAAAAGTTAGTGTAACCACTTACATATTTATTATCTCTCTTACTTTGACTTTTTTGCCAGATTTAATCTCAACCACATATTCCAATCCATTTAATTAAATATGTGGCCTAGAATTGAGTTTTTAAGTTCTTAAAACTCAACATGGTTATCAAAATATCCCTCCCCTATATATATATATATATATATATATATATATATATATATAGGAGAAGTATAGTTTGAAAACCCTCTTGAGTGAGAAAACTCGTGTAAACCTTATGTAGCATCGTTTTTTTTGTTACATGTAATATACGTTGTTACATTTAATACAAAACATCGAAAACATAAAAAAAAATGTTTTGCTATTTTTTTTACATTTTTTTAGTAATTTATATATATATATGTTTTCAGGAGAGAGAAAATGTAAATAAACTTTTACATTTTTTATTAACTTTAATTGTGGACTACAAGATTTAATCTTTAATTAAAAACATGTGGTTGAGAATGAGTTTCTAGAGTTTTCACAACTCAAGTGGGTTTTTATTCTAACCTAACCCTATATATATATATATATATATATATATAGGGGATGGATCATGCGAGAAGTGAATTTATAGAGAGAAGTGCGAGAAATAGATCTTGACCATTCATTAAGTGTAATCAATGGTTAAAAGTAATGATGGCAATAGTTACTAATGGAATAAGATACAAGGTTTTTAAGCAAAAAGGTTACATTGGTTTTTTGATTAGCCTTAATTAATTCAAATGTATATCATTAAAAACCCATTTCCACTTACTATGCCTTATTTTTCTCTGAAGATAGTAATTGTCAAAATCTTTATACAAAGAATTATAATTTCTGAAATCATTATAATTCATTTAAAAATTGCTTCTTCGCAGGGATGTATGAATCAATGTAGTTTTAAGCTTTTAATATTGTTTTGGTTATAAACGACATTGGATTTCATATTATGTTTTTTAAAGGTTACAATGACATAAAGGTTAGTAAATTCTTTTGATTGAAGCTCTCTTAACATCACTGGTATCATACTATAGATTCATGTTTTGTTTTTCATAATTTTCATTCCAAGAGTTTATAATTTGGGGAAAAAATTAGAGTTTTTTTTATCAATTTGATTATATACATATATAATTTTAAAGATTATCAGCAACATTTATATTCTATTCAGTATACAAACACTATTTTGTTATTGCCTACACTATGATAAGTCATCCCTACACATGCAAGACGATGACAACATTTTTATTATATTTGTGTATGATTTATGTAGGTATACTTGGTTTACAAACACTATTTTTGTTTTTTGCATTTTTTTTGGTAGTTTACTAGATATGTAGGGGCTCCTTTTTTAGTTTAGTTGTATAGTTTTATGTTTTACATGTACCGCACGCATTTTTCATAGTGGAAAATGTGTAGTCACTTTACTAAGACTGTGTAAGTTCATACGTAAAATGTATATGTAATTTTTAATGTATGTAGGGCTATGTAAGTTCATGTCTGGTTGTGTGTAGGTAACTTGTAATTAGTGTAGGGTTGTGTAAGTTTTGTGTAGGGCTCTGTAAGTTCATGTCTAATTATGTGTAGGCTATTTGTAATTTGTGTAGGGCTCTGCATGTTATGTGTAAGACTATGTAAGTTAGTGTGTAAGTTCATGTTTGATAATGTGTAGGACTATGTGTAGGTAACCTATAATCTATGTAGGGTTCTATAAGTTTTGTGTAGGGCTCCGTAAGTTCATGTATGATTATGTGTAGGGCTCTATAAGTTAATGTGTAAGTTATGTATGGTGTGTAGGTAATTTGTAATCGGTGTAGGCACTGCAAGTTCATGCGTAAGTTTATATATGATTAAATTAGTTGATCATCATTATATTGTATGTTTTGATTTTAAAAATCAGTTGATGTTGGTTACTAGCAGTATTGATGCCGAGAAGAAAAGAAGAATGTTGAAAGCACAAAAGGCTAAACACGAAAAGAACTTTTTTTTTGGGGCGGGGGGGTTGAATCTAAATGAAATTTTGGTTAATCCATGATAGTAGATAGTCAAGATTTTATTTTTTGTGGTTTTAGTCATGTTTTCTAAACATTATTGGTTTATAAGTTTAATGATGAGATTATGGAGATTGGAAAAAGTTTGAACTCTTGATTTTATTTATATCATAATTAAGGATTTTGTAGTATTTTGAAGTATTAATGAAATGAGTTTGAAATCAAATTGTGAAATTTGTATCTCGTGGTCCTTTTATGAAATAAATAAATTAATGAACCTACATTATATATGGTTATATATGTTGATGGTTAATCAAATAAAAAAAATTGCCAAATTAGTGAAATTGGGCATTGTAATGAAATGTTTTACAGAAATCTCATGAATCTAAATTTATAATGATATGAACGAAAAAATTTAGTTAAAACAAAATAATTAATTAATAAAATACTTAAGTGTAACTTACCATTAATTATAAAAAGTTACCAAAAAAAGAGAAATGCACATTTTACTGATATAGCCTTCTAATTAAATAATTAAAATTTAAAAGAAAATTACGTGATTGGTTTAGATCTCTTCTCGCATTTCTCGCACTAAAAAACACTTCTGAAATAAACCTAATTCTATATATATATATGATCAGGGATAGGTTGGGAATGCTCTGATATCACAGGTAGCAAAATGCAAAGTACAAACAGAAATACCAAGTAGTATATCCACAATAAGGTACACATGTAAACTACAAATATCTACAAGTGGTATAGGCCACCACAAGTAGGATCCTCCCATAGATACACAGTACAAACTGTAAACTATAAAGAAGAGAATCTACACGGCGGGCCTAAACTCAAGGCCTTGCACAATAACCCCTTTGAGGGACATGTCGTAACTGGAGAAGTTAAGACGTGTGGAAATCATTTTGACAGATTCTTGTGCTTGTGCCTTCTTTTGCACCATTTTGATGGTGTCGCGTGTTTGGAATTCATGTCCTTGTACTTCCATCCAACCATCGCTCCCCTGTTTTGGAAGGCCTTTTATACCTTTTGGTTTACTCAACGGGTTAAAGGTTCTTTCTTCTTTTTCATTCCAGCTGATGACCGGGGTTTGAGGGGTACGCAAAAAGACATTGTAAACTTCTTTTGAATCTGAATCCTTATCGACCACTTGCACAGGAGGAGGCTGATCAACACTTTCGTGGTCATGTGGCAATTTGTAGACCAGGAAAGCTGCGTATGTTGTTTGAGGTGACAGCATTTTGGAGCTGAACTTGCAGTAAATACCAAACATGTCAAAATTGCAAGAAGCCACTTCTTCAAATCTGTGAAAACACATATTCCAAAAATGTTAAAATTTGATAACATATATACCCAAAAAGAACTTTAAACCGATCTCATATACATGCAAATTTGCTCAACCTTTTTATTTTCTATAAAAAAGATCCACTTCTCGTTGACGGGGAGAAACAGAACAACTTTAGTGATTCTTATATATAAATATTCATATTTGGAAACAAAACAGTTGTGAACCGTTAACAATAGGCGTCTGCTACAAAAATATATTACCGCTTGGTGTCACAAAATGTACACACACATGTATGCATATAAAAAAAGATGAGGATTGAGAAATAAGAAAAGAACCTTGTTTCTGGTTCAGAGTTCCATGTCCACCTATCTTCTTCTAAAATGGCTCTTGCTGGCAGCATTAGACACTTCTTCCCATATTTGTCTAGATAAAACCACTGTAAATCGATAATAGCATGTAAGTGTTGAGACTTAAGGGAATGGGCGATAACAATGTTGATCTTGAAATTATAGATAGAGTTTACCTCTTCACCGTAACTGAATTGAAACCCCTTGCAAAGGATTGAGAACAGATCCTTCTTGGTTTTCCATTGCACGCTGTCTTTTGATCGCTTGATCATGTCTTCATAATCGCTTAACATATCATCAAAATATGTCTGTATGTCTAATTGCATATCAACCTTATCATCCATTAACGCTTCATGGTCTGCCTATAAAGCATAACCAAATCAGACTTAACTAATGAAAAAAAAAATAAACAAAAAATATATGTGGCATGAATCTTTCTGCAAAGAAATACGAGTTCTCTTACTTTCTTCAGGGGTCTAAACTCAATGCCCTCGACTAGCATGGTCGGACAGCACTCGGTGTAAAACCAAATCTCAAGATCAGCAGTTCTCTGGTCACTGGTGAACTGATACAACTCAGCCGCCAACCATCCATCTTCTCTCTCATCTGATACGAATGAATGACAGCTGCTTAGCTCCCCTTTCAACTTGTATTCGAGGCCTATATATCGGCTTTTACTCTTGTTTTTGAACACAAGGTTCACAGCGTATGTGATTCCGGGAGACAGGAATTGAGCCTGGACACGCGTTTTGAAACTTGCTCCAAATGGATCATAGCAGCCCCCTGCAAATCTGCATGATTGAAGAAACAGCAAAAAATGATGTACTTGTGTATCACGATCAGAGAAAACAAGAGAGTGCAGAGCAGGATGAGGAAATATCACCTTGAATTGCATTCAGACGAGTGTATATAATGCGGAGGTTCACTTGCAGAAGTTAAACATCCTGCTATAGATATCATTTCACAGTGCTCTCCATCCATATTTAAAGAAAACCACTGTCCATAAAAACAAGGTCGGCTTAGTTTGTCTGATGAATTCAATGAAGAAGGCATCTTAGTTTTCAAGTTACAGTGTCAGAATTATAAATAGTTAATAACTGGAATTGGGAAACAGTGATAGTGTGTCAGGTTTTACCGTTCTGCCCCAGTTAATAAGAGTCCCTTTGAGGAGGAGCATCTTTAGTTCGGTCTCGGGTATGTTATTCAGAGGATCTTCCAGAGCGATCATATGAAGTTCTTTGTTGTTCCCAGGATCTTCCATATGCCTCTGCTTTGTCGGTTTCACTCCTTGATAAAGCATCTGGCAATCAAGTGCGGCTGCAAGTTTTCCCACAACCTGTGACATCGTTGGCCGTTGTTCACCAGAAGTTTGCAGACATTTAAACGCGATGTCCGAATACATTTTTAAAGCATTTCCATCTATCTGTTGTTTCAGATCATTAAAGACAAGCTCTTGTAAGTTATTCTTCTGTTTGTAGCTATTTTTCCACATGCGCACACGACTTGTGTCATCATTGTTACAATGTCTCCCACATAACACTTCAAATAAAACAACCCCAAAAGAGTAGACGTCTGACGCTTTGGACAGGTAACCCGTCTCTATATACTCTGGTGAAATGTAACCAAGGGTTCCGGCAAGGGTGTTGGGGACTGTCCTTGAGAGTCCAAAGTCGGAAATTTTAGCAGTCCAATGTTCATCAAGCAGGATGTTGGAAGACTTGATATCACGGTGGAGAATCCTATTGTTATTGCCCATGGCTTCATGAAGATATGCTAAACCCCTTGCAACACCAACGGCTATCTTGAGACGTTGGAACCATGTGAGATGAGTGGAAGTTATACGGCGGTCAAGGCTCCCGTTGGAGAGATACTCGTAGACGAGAACCCTTTCACCAGCCTCGTCACAAAATCCTACGAGAGAGACGAGATTTTGATGCTTGAGGCGGGTAAGCATGGCAATCTCGCTGAAGAACTCTCCTCGTCCAAAGTTAGGATCTCCGAGGCGCTTCACAGCAACCACGGTGGAAGAGTGAGGCAGCTGTCCTTTGTAGACGTGGCCGAAACCACCGGCAGTTTTTCCGATGAGCAAGGCGTCATGGAAGTTGTTGGTGGCTGATTTGATGTCTGCAAGTGGGATTTGAAGATGTTTTAAGTCGCCGTCCCCGTCCATTATAATTGTAGGTCAACAAGTGTGTGTGTGTTCTTTGTATGTTGTGATCAGACAGAGAAGTAGCTGCTGCTGCTGCATAAACGCCAGATTTATATATATATATATATATATATATATATATATATATATATATATATATATATACATAAATTATAACAGTACAGTTGGATCAAATTGTAACCTAAATTAGGCAATTTGGGGATGGAATATAATTGATTTGATTTGAGGGATAATAATCATAAACACAAAGAAATGAAAGAAACAATCAATCAATACAGAAGATGAGAAATGCCTGCGTTGACTTCCAATCAATAATCTTAGTTAGAAACCCTAACTAAATAAATAAAATTGGAGTTAGGGGAAGAACAGCTTACAAACTGTCAAAATTGACGACTACGAGGATTGAGTTCGGTTGAGAGGCAATGCGAATCGAATGTTTACAAAAGCAAGCGAGCGAGCGAGCGAAGAGGGGGTAATTTCACAAATACACAAAAAAGAAGGGGGACGGACTGATGGAAACGGCTTTGGCTTTAATTTCACTTCCTGTCGTCAAATTCTTGCCCACTTGCGGTACGTAATCTAATGTATATATATATAACTTCCCCATCAGGACCTACCCCCAACCTAGAGTAGCTAGGTGGGGAAGTAAAATTAATCCTTGTAAGCTAACCGAATGAACACGAACAAGGCCTTGTTCATATTCGTTTGTTAAGAAAATAATGTGTTCAAGTACGGTTCACGAACACTTACCGAATGAGCTTTTATGTTCATTTTCATTCATTAAGGAAATTAATGTGTTTATAAACGGTTCACGAACACAAACGAACACAAATAAAATCGGCAAAGCCTAGAGATTGAGACCGATGTATTCATCAATATGAATAATTCGTGGCCGTTCATTTAACTTTAAAAGAACACGGACACATAATTGAACAAATATTTATGTTCATGTTCGTTTAATTAAAAATGGGCATTTGTGTTCGTTTGTTTAAAATCTAAACGTACATAACTGAACAAAGATAAACGAGCATGTATGAACAAATGTAAATGAACACAAATATAAACAAACTTTAATGAACACAAATTAACAAATATAAAACCTTTAAGCAAATGGCCTATCCAGATAATATTTAATTATTTTCCATTAATACATAAACGAACATAAATAAACAGACATAAACGAACGTTCATGAACATAAATGAACGAACAGAACATGTGTTCATGTTCGTTCGTTTACTTAAACAAACACAATTTTTTTGTTCATGTTCGTTCGTTTATTAAATAAACAAACATAAATGAACTTCCAGCCGAACGGTTCACCGAACGTTCAGTTCGTTTACAGGCCTATGTGTGAACCCTTGGATGGACAAACGTGAAATTGCACTGATTTTAATGATATTTTACCAATCTTGTGAAAATAACATTAAAAGTGACGGAAGGTTAATCAGGCATCATGTGGTGGCGTTGATAGCAGAAAGACAAGGGTACACGCACCATCGGCCGGTGTCCCGGTGGTTGAGTGTTATGTGCCTTATGTCCAAGGCTTGATGCAAAACTACTATCAACCGGGGGGTCTCATCGGAAGCAGCCTCTTGATTTCTATGAGGTAGTGGTAAGACTGTCTACATCTTACCCTCCTCAGACCCTATCATAACTTTGCTATTGGTGGAATTTACCGAGTACGATGTTGATTCACTCAACCTCTCTCACTCACCCACATAATTTTTATTTTTTGTTTGTTTTCATGTCTTTATTTTCTATTTTTTTTAAATGGACTATTTGCTTGGTCCACTTCCTTAATTTTTCCAGTCAACGTCCCTACGCCATTATTGTTTGGTTGCATCCATCAATTTCATTTTTCGTCCCTGTTCTTCCAAAAATAATACCAATCTGTTATAATATAACAATAATCATCACTACAATTATTATATATATTAAATAACAACTTTTCTTAACAAAATCGTGCAATATAAGTTGTACATGGTGTATTATAAGTTGTGACTTTCGCATGGAACCTTTAGCCAAGGAAAATAATAGTGGGGTTTGCAGCTCCCCCTCAATATTGTATTCTGTATGTTATTGCATTCCCCATACATATCGCATGCCAATATCATGAACGTGCTTACTGAAAATTGTTATAGGGAGTGCTTTTATTATATGACCATTTGGATTGTTGCTAGATTTCAGCATATCTTGTTTCAACCCGTACATCCTTAATCAACTATTGCGTATTATATGAAAATGTAAGGCCTCAGACCCGACATCCTTACTTTGGCGTTGGATTTTACTCATAAACACAGTTCTAAATATCATAGTTAATTAAAATTTTCGTGGAATAATTAAAACTTCAACCATTCATAACATACACATTCAATTCTTGCATAAACAAACATTTAAAACTTGTCTTTAACAATTGAACATAGTAAGAAACATCTTTTCCCTCCTTAGATGTCAGTCTCTTCATTTCATGTCATGTGTCTCCATTGAGCTAGATGTCTCATCCTATTTTCCTGCGTGCATGCTAAAAGTCAGCTATGCTGAGTGAGTTATAGTTTAACAGGAAACATGTCATACGTTCACATTCGTTTGCATACACATACTTACTTACATTCTTTCTTACCATACTTATCATATTAGCACTTACTCATTCACAGATATTGTAAGGGTCCGTAACCCTAACTTTCACGGATATTATAAGGGTCTGTAACCCTACTTACTCTTACATACTTTCAATATATATAAATATATACATATAACATTCACATTCGATACACATTGCTAATTCAAACAAAGCATATTACTTTCTTACTTACGAGTATGCATGCAGCCCCAAAACATTTAAAAGGAAAGGGGGCTAGAATCTCATCGGATCCTTAACCGTTCCAAATTTATGGTAATCCCTTTCTTTAACTGAACACAACTAACTGTTTAACGTATAACCGTACAACTAACTAACATAACTAACTAAGTTTCTAATTTAAGTTAACTAAGCTTACTTGATAAGCTAGGCTTGTTTGTTAATTTTAACTGATCTAACAGGGTGACCTTAATTAACGAAGATTGTTAAATTAACTTAACCAAGCTAATGGGACATGCTAAGTCGAATTAGATAACGAACCATGTTAATTAGATCCATCTAACTTTCTATCTAAGTTAGTCGCAATTAACCGGACTTAACGAGATAACTATTTGATCCCTATTATTTTTATTTATCAATTATTTCTTTTTGTTAATGGGATTAACAATGACTTTTTAACTCATAAAATTTAATGAGTTGTGTCAACGAGACTTAACGGATTTGACGAGGCCGGTTAGTTCAGTTTAGTTTATCTAGAATTATCTTGATTATCATAGACTAACCCACGGTAGCTAGGCTTGGTCATTTCAGGCCTATGATTTGTAGTCAGACCCACCTAGGTTTTAGACGCAATCGGCTTGCATCTAGGCCCACGGGTCGCTGTTTGGGTTCTTATTCGTCGGTTGGATCCTAGGTTCGCTATTCAGGTTCGGATCCTGGACTTAGGGTGTTCAGATTTGGAGTTCAGGTTTGGATCTTGGATGATCGGTGTTCGGATGGGTTGGTGGATTTGCTAAAATGGGCTTTGCTTTGTTGAGCATGTTTGCTTATCAGACCTTGCTCAGCTCCAACTGTCGTTCGCTAAAAATAGTTTGTCAGATGGTGTTCGCTAAAAAGGAATGAACCGATTGAT
This sequence comes from Bidens hawaiensis, assembly GCF_021521415.1. Classification (NCBI taxonomy): domain Eukaryota; kingdom Viridiplantae; phylum Streptophyta; class Magnoliopsida; order Asterales; family Asteraceae; genus Bidens; species Bidens hawaiensis. The sequence continues at coordinate 259,183 of NW_027493579.1, read as the reverse complement.
AGCGGGGTTTGGTCCCGCGTCCCGGGGCTACCAGGTCCGTGTCTTATCCACCCAGCTACCACTTGTGTATGCTAAATGTTTCCCAATCAAACCTCTTATACACAAACTAAGGCTGGTCAGTTTATCCTTCAATTCCTCATATGTTCGGAACCATCATTATTATTTGTCACGCCCCAACTTAGGACCTAGGAGTGTGACCAATAGTTGGTACCTGTTTTGTAAATATATCAGAATTTAAGGTTGCAAAGTGGAAGTCTTGATTAAAATATTAATATATTCCAAAAGTCGGGAATTAAACACCCGATAGTTGTTACAAAAGTGTTTAACTCATAAACCATAATTTACATTATTTAATAACAAAAACTTCATATGATCTTCTAATGGCTATCCATCATCTCCAATCGCCTATTCCTAATTATCTGTAAAATAGTTTTATAAAGTAAGTCAGCAATAGATGTTGGCGACTTTAAAAACATTTATGAAAATCTTTAGTTCATACTCAAAACAATCAGCGAACCTTTAGTTCGGAGTACCTATATCACATTAGTCCTTCCCTCATGGCCCTATATATTGGCTCAATAAGACGGGGACTTGGTACCATGTGCGGTGGGGTATGCCTACCCTCTGCCCACATATGTAAGGATCCACACGCAAGTAACTAGCCTAAATGCCAACAGATACTAAAGTTTTAGCCATACATTATCCCATGTAACCTTTGGTTTATGGGTAATTAACTCGAATAAAGAGTTTGATAAATATGAGCGTACTCACTTTTGTTCTGATCATCGCTTTCACTGATTATGTTCTAGAGTTGCCTCGGACCTATAGTACAAGAATAACCTTGTATAAATATCTAGATCTAAAGATCTAGCTTCAGACCTTTAGACTGTTTAGCATAACCATTGCCTTGATAAATCATTTGTTTATTTAAAGCGTTCGGACCTTTAGTCCCCTTTGTTTATTTATCCTTTATATGCTACGTTTCTTCTTCATGAAGAAACATATATATTAGGTTTCTTCTTTCAAAAAGAAATATTATTTTGACTATACCTTTCACATATAATATTTTATGTTTCTAATATATAAAGAAACATTATTTTAAACCCTCGGCTTATGAAAAGTAAATTTAATTTATATTTGATCAAGGTATGGGCTATACAGCTGACTAGGGTCTAAGTCGAATATAATAAAATAATCAGGTGGAACAGCTACCTTATACGAGCACTTTTGACGAAATGCCTAGGCTTAAAGCAGGCAACACTCCTACTTATTGTCGGGTATTTGGGAGACTTGAATCGTCAGAACCTCAACTACTTGTACGTACTTCGAGAAAACAAACACGTCGGACCGTCGGGATCATGGCACGACTTACAAGACTATGTGTGTGTAATGGAGGTGTGAGGGATGGATGGGACTTCACCCGTGGCCTCCTTTTATAAGCAAAATTTTGTATTCCATTGCCGTATTGCGACGGAGCTTGAATTAGGCCGTCGCGTAGCGCGACAAACCTTTTAACCACCTCTGAATATTATATTCTGTCTTGTACCGTGACAAAGGCTTGGGTTGGCCATCGCGTAGCGCAACGACGCCCACTATGTTTGATGATTCGACGGGTAGACCTGCCATGTGTCACCATGTGGTGACATTTGGCTTGTCCTGTGTTGCCACATGTTGACATGTGGTTGGGCACGTGCTGTAATGGCGTGGTGTCTATATCGCGTGGCGTGACGAGGGGATGAGTGGGTTCGTCGCGTAGCGCGACACCGCCCATTCTTGGGTTTTGTAATATTCTCGTCGCGTATCGGCGACGGGTTTGTTTCTGACTTGTCACGTAGCGCGACGGGTCCAAATCTTCAAAATTTTCACTTTTGTCCTTTGACTTTTAAAATTGACATTTTTGGCTAAAAAATTTAGAGATTTTACATTACTATTATTGTCACACCCCAACCTACGGCAGAAATGTCAGGGGTGCGAACTGATTGTTCACAGCTCAAAAGGTATCATCATAAAATAAAAATATGACAATATCTATTAAATTCATTTATTTCAAATTAAAGTGCACAAATATTCAAACAAGGCAAAAGCAATCCAAAACAATAAATTATCCCAACAAAATAGAAATAGAAATAGTCTTTATTAGGTTTCTTAAGGTCTTTCTATGCATTCTTCACGTCAAACTTCAAGTCAACTGGTAACCTGCATATGCATAGAAAATAAAGTAGATTTTGTCAATACTAGGTTGAGTGAGAATATCACCAGTTTTCATGATACAATAAAATAGGTAAATAAGCACAACGAAATAAATGCGGTAATAAACAATCAAACTGAGAGCAAATAATGTGTCTGTTGACCATTGCCATGCGAGCGGGCGTTGGTTACTGTGACAGTCGTATGATCATACTATAATGTGATTATAATGGACCTCTCCGAATACAATAAAGTAAACACGTAAGCAAGTAACAAGTAACATTTGATCGAATACATACAATTATACAATTATACATTTGCTAGTTTGTGTATGTATGTAATACAAAATAAGTATTAGTACGCATATGTCCCCAAAACTTTGATAAAATTAGTAAAATAGAGGGGAATGATAAATCTCACCTTATTTCTTAGGCGAGTGAGCAAAAATAAGAATAAATGGTGAGAAAATAATCGAATCATCCTTTAACGTGTCGACTGAGGTAAATCAAATATACCTGAAACTTTGAGACAAACTATTGTTAAAACCGAGAATATTGCTGCTGGAATTGATCCAAACGGATGTCTAGAACTCCGGTTGTGAGAAATTAAACGTTTAAGCGAGCTAGTGCTAACCGGAATACGAACAGCGAGTTGAAAGTTGGGTTTTATTTAACAGCCTTAAAATCTCGAAACAAATATAAAAGTCTTCTGGACCGAAAGTCGATTCCGACCAGAAGTACGAGAAATTGATTAGTCAAAGTTATTGACCAATATACCCTTAAAACGGGTTTGAGTTAAATTGACTTGTCAATACCCCTCAATCTCAGAAGTTGATTGAGGGTTATTGACAGGTGAGTATTAGTGAACAATTCATCAGTTAACAACTTACCCGGATAATGCTTGAGTTGACGAGAAATCGAGGTCAAAGGTCAGAAAAGTGTCAAAGTCAAACTGTAGCTTGTGATCTTCGAGTAATAAATAAAAAACGAGAGCGTAAACGTCCGGTTAGTGGATGCGACGGCTGGGAATTCAATATTCAGTAACATTCTAGAATTTGGAATTATGGTTTGTTTATATAGTTAGTATATCAACTTGTAGAACAAGAAACTGACTCGTTTTGGTAAACGAATAACATATTGCTGACGAAATCGGGTCTTGTAATCTTTGATATATCGACCAAAATACAGAGAATGAACCTAGACATTATTCCCTAGCAGATTAAATAACTTGTTGCTCAAATTTCGTGATTTAGGGTCATTTAGGGAAAGATTTAGTATTAAACGAGAATCGAACCCAAATTTGGCTGGTCTGAGCATTCTTCGCGCCGTGCGAAGGATTAGCCCTTCCTCCTTCGCGTCGCGCGAAAGAGGGGCGCCTACCAAATTTTGATTTTTGGCAGTTTTGGTCCATAAAGTTCCAAAAATGCGTTTTTAAACCATTTTAAACGCTTTTAAGAGTTTCTAAGGGCTATTTGGCACAATTGAAAGTAGGGAATTATAAACTAAGTTAAACACAATTAATTTACTAATAAATGCATCATTTTATTGATAAGAAAGATCCAAATTACATTCCCGAATCGGGTAAACAAATACGAATACGGAAAAACGAAAATGTTACAATTATTATTATTATTATTATCAAGAACCTAAACTCGATTAGATTAAAGCTTGAACCTTTATCGATTCATAAACCCGCCTTAGCTAACCTTAAGACACCTAACGAACCGAACATAAACGAAAAGGCTTTATATATATATATATATATATATATATATATATATATATATGTAGGGGAGATTTCAAATGAGAACCCCTTTGAATTTTAAGAACTCGAAAAAACTCAGTGTAACGATTTTTTTTTTGAATTTTTTTTACACATGCGTAATATATGTAGGTTACATACACGTAAAAAAATTACAGAATTTTTTACGCACCAAGTCGACTTTTTACACACGCGTAACAGACGTAAAAGTAAGTGTAACCACTTACATCTTTATTCTCTCTCCTACTTTGACTTTTTTGTCAGATTTAATCTCAACCACATATTCCAATCAATTTAATTAAATGTGTGGCCTAGAATGGAGTTCTTAAGTTCTTACATGCTCAACATGATTCTCAAAAAATTCATCCCCTATATATATATATCATTAGACGTACCTAAGCCAGGCTAGATCTTGAACATTTTCTTGTTTCTTGGATGATTATAACACAACAGGTTGGATTTGTCTTGAAATTTTTAGATCCAAAATTAGGAGAAGGATGTGTGTGTATTTTGAGTGTGTTTGGCAAATATGAAAAGTAGGGAATATGAGATATAGGGTTTAGGGAGAGGTTTAATGTATTTATTATTTAAATATCTAAGCCAATGAATCTTAGGCCCATAACAATCTCTAGTCCATATTTTAAATTCTAAGTCCATCTTTAACCTTATTATTATTATTATTATTATTATTATTTAAAATAGATAATAGTTCACACACTTATAAATAAAAATCCTTTTATTCATTAATTGCTAAAAGTAGGATGCTACAGAAAAGAATCTTGGAGGTATATATTTTGATATGTCTGTTTTTCATCAAGCCATGATATCTTTGTAGACTGCAATTGAACTTGCATCTTTCTCTATTCCACAAGAAGTTAATATGACCGGTGCCATATATCATGGCCAACCACACTCTCCAAAAGCTTAATGTAATGCAACGACTTCAACATGATTTGAGGGCGTTGCAACAAGATATGAAATTGCACACAAATAACCTTGCATATGCATAACAAACCCTTCTTTTGAATCGTTAGGATAAAACAAACCTAAATTAACAGTTCCTAAAAGGCATCATAAAACATGCTTAGTTCCATTCTAATGTTTGTTTTTCATGACCCTAGTTCATATCCTTCAACAACCCATGCTTTAAGAGGTTATTCTAATCTGGATTGTTTGATTGATTTGTGATATTGAAATTGATTACAAATAAACATATTTATAAACCAACCAATCCTAGATCAACACCAATTCTTATTAGAGTAAACAAGGAAAAAACTAACTCAAAAACCCCTAGATTTTGTAATTATGACAATTAACCCCTCGTACTTACGCAAGATTAGTAGTCTAACATTTCTTACTTCAAATTCATCGTAATGTTTTTAATCAAAAAACACAACACATCTATGTTTCCCCTATGCATTTGTGGCTTTTGCGTTCACAACGAGTGTAGAGTTTGTGTATCATATGTTCAATTTGAGTTCTATCATGTCTAAACTCAATCATAAAGATTAAAGAAGAGAATCTATACGGGCCTAATCTCAAGGCACTGCACTGTTATTCCTTGAAGACCCATGTCGTAGCTGGATAAGCTGAGACGCGTAGAGACCATTTTGATGGTAGGACGGGTTTGAAATTCATGAATTTGTACTTCCATCCAACCATCGCTCCGCCGTTTTGGAAGGCCTTTCATTTTGGGTATATCCGATGGGCTCAAGGCTTTATTCTTAGCATTACAGCTGGTAACTGGGGTTTGAGGAGTTCGTAAAAATATATTGTGAACTTCCTTGGGATGTGAACCTTTATCAGCCACTAGCACAGGAGGCGGGTTAACATGCCTGTAGCCTTCAGATAACTTGTAGACAAGGTAAACTCCATATGTTGTTTGAGGTGATAAAAGTTTGGACCTGAATTTGCAAAATATGCCAACTTTGGGAAGATTACAACAATCAGCCACTTCTTCAAATCTGTAAAAAGACGCCGTGTAATAAAGTGTTAGAATTGGACAACATATATACCCAATAGGAATTTAAAAGTGTTTCGTGTACTAGAATTCATCTCATATGTGTCACATGTTGATTAACTTTAACATGTCGGCATTCTCAATTTTCTTTAAACAGAAAAGGATATGTTAGACCTTTTCTTTTTTGGCAGCAAAATGTTTTAAAATCCAGTGACAAAATACAGAAAAGAGATATCTGGTTAGAATTTCCGTCCCGTAAAGTAGTAATAGAGCTGATTGTGTTACTATTGAACGAAACTTGTTAAAATATATTGTGTTACTATCTATATGTAACATTGAGAACCTTTGTTAACAAGCTCGCAAAACGTACACATATACAAGAAAAGAGAATGAGAAGTAAAAAGTAACCTGGATTCAGCAAGACGCATCCAATTCCATTTGTCTTCTTCCAAAGCTGCTCTTGCTGACACCATAACACATTTTTTCCCATCTTTGTCTAGAAAAAACCACTGTAAACAGATAAAAATGTAAGTGTCCGTTTTAAACTTATGAGTATATGCGAGATTTAAGTGAACAGGCACACAATATATCTTTCACAATGTCGATCTCAACTATGCTAGAATTTACCTCTTCACCATCATCGAGTAGAAACCCCCTGTGAAAAATATAGTACAGATCCTTTGTGGTTTCCCATCGCACACCGTCTTTTGACCACTTGATTATGTCTTCATAATCCGCTGGTAATTTTTCTTTCCAATATGTCTCTTTGTGCGACATGGGTTGCATATGAACGTGCTGTCGGAAATATTTCCCAAAATAAAAATGTATTTTAAAAATGACAAAACAGAGAAATAATTTCTTTGTTAAAATTATCGTCCCACATAGTAGTAGAGCTAATTGTGTCACTATCAAACAAAACTTGTTAGTATATGTTTGGTGCTTGATTGTTGTAACGTCACAAGAAACCAGCTAGTTGTATCTCGTTTTCTCTAACAACCAGATTGCTAAAAATCATGTTAAAGGTCCAAAAATGTTTAAGCTATTTAATAGTTCAGCTTGCTTAACTCTACATAGTACATACGCTGCATCAATGTATATAGGAAGTGATTAGCCCCAAACCCTATGAACAACATCTGATTAAACGGTGGAGCAAAATTGCTTTGAGGACAGTGTTAGCTTTAAGGGTAGAGAATACTCTCCTTAAAGCAATAAGCACTCTCCTTTTATATATATTGACACACACACACATATTTAATTTACATCTCCGAAAGCAAGACAGCATAAAAAACTTCACAGAGAAAAATAATGTGTATGAATAAGCTGGTGTTGGTGAGCTTACTTTCTCGGGTTGAAACTCAATGCCTTCTACTAGTAAATTTGGACAATACTTGGTGTAAAACATAATTTCAAGTTCAACAGTTCTCTGGTGACTAGTAAACCGATACAGTTCAGCCGTCAACCATCCATCTTCCCTCTCACCTGGTAGGAACGAATAAGATGTTCCCTTCTTCCCTTCACACTCGTGTTCAATGACTATATATTCTTCTTTATTCTTCTTAATTTTGAACACAAGGTTTACAGTGTACTTGATTTGTGGTGACAAGAAATGAGTTCTCAAATGGGTTTTAAACTTTGCTCCAGATGGTTCATAGCAGCCCACTGCAAACCTGCATAAAGAAACATCACAGAATTATATACGATCAGAGAAAACAAAAGGGAGTAGGGGTAGGAAATATCACCTTGAACTATATTCAGGCGACTTTACAAAACGCTGAGATTCATTTGCAGTTGAAGCCAAACATGCTGCTATAGATATCATTTCACAATGATCTCCATTTATATTACGTGAAAACCACTGTCCAATAAACAATTCAACTTAGTTTGGCCAATTTAGGATGAATTCTTCAAGATTTTCTTTGTTTTTAAACTGTTTTCTTATAAATATTGTTAGTGGTGATGGGATTGAAATTAGGAATAACTGCTATAGTATTTAGCTTTACCGTTTTGTCATTGTTAACAAGGATCCCTTTAAGGAGAAGCATCTCCAGTTCGCTTTCAGATCTATCATTCATAGGATCTGCAGCAGTCAACAGCATTTCTGTGTAGTCATTTGGCCGCTTCACTCTTTCATAAAGCTTCTGATATGTAAGTGCAGTCTCAAGTGCTTTCACAACTTCTGGCATCGTTGGCCGTTCTTCAAGATTTTTGTCCAGACATCTAAATGCAATATCCGAATATGTTTTCAAAGATTTTTTATCTATCTGTTGTTTCAGACAGTCAAATATAATCTCTTGTAGTTTATTCTGTTCAGAGCTTTCTTGCCACATAGGCACAAAACTATGAATTTTGTCATCTCTTATATCAAAGCATAATTTCCCGAATAACATTTCCAGTAATAGCAAGCCAAAAGAGTACACGTCTGACTTTTTCGTTAGGAAGTACGTCTTCAGAAACACTGGATCACTGTACCCAAGGGTTCCTGCAGGGTTGGTGACAAGGCCCATCTGCTGCCAATTGGCAGGCACTATCTTTGACAATCCCAAGTCCGAAACTTTAGCATTCCAATATGCATCGAGTAGGATGTTGGAACTCTTTATATCACAGTGGATAATTGTTTCTTTAGTGCCCTTGGCGTCGTGTAGGTAGCTTACTCCTATTGCAGCATCAAGGCATGTCTTCACACGTTGTGTCCATGTAAAAACAGAGGACTTTAAATAGCGATCCAAGCTTCCATTAGATGCATACTCATACACGATGATCATTTCATCAGACTCGATGCAGAATCCCAAGAGAGCAATGAGTTTTTCATGCTTGTGACGTGTAAGTACCATGATCTCTAACCAAAACTCATGGTCTCCTTGCCCAAACTTACGATTCAAACGCTTAATAGCAGCCATGCTACGCCCCTTAAAGTGGGACAGTTTTCCACTGTACACTTGCCCAAAACCACCATGCCCGATGACTCTGGCTTCATCAAAGTTGTTGGTGGCTAATAGTATCTCTCTAAGTCGGATTTGAAGATGTTCAAACTCCTTCATGAAGGACTCCATTACTTGTTAGTCAACTAATAATAAGAAAAATCAAAGAAAGTATTACAAGCAAGCATAGATGCAGCGCGTAGTTGAGCTTTAAAGCTGAAGCTAATAAACTTAATTTGACGTTAAAAATAGACTAACCAACAACAAAGGTGTTTGTAATCTCTGTAATGAAATGGAATTTACACCGTAATTAGCTAGGAACGTCTTACACCACTTAATTGAACAAGCTACTTAACTTGTTATGCTTTGCTTGTTTTTTCAGATGACATTAACTACCAGTATAATCCCCTGACTTTGTTTTTGATTACTCAAATGGAGACCCAATTACCATTCGCGGATCCAAGAAACATCTTCGAGGCGCCATAAACAGATTGGCAAAAACAAAAAAAGAGCAATAATTTATCGACGCCAAAGAACTATAACCTGTTTTCAGTATGATCGGTTTTGCCATTCAAAAGGGTGGCGGCGCAGCTTATTGACCGCTTACCTGCCTATATGTTGTAATTGGATATTTTGTTCAATAGTAAGTTAACTATAAGTTTGGGTTAAAAATAATAATAATAATAAAAGAATCATGAGTGTCCAACTGTCCATCAATAAAAAAAAAAAAAAAAGAAAAGAAGAATTGAAAACAACAAATAACTTTAACAATTATTATTTCCTATATCATCAATTCATCAGTATTCTCAATACAAGGTTAATCAAATTTAAAATCCAAAATAAATGGGAAAATAGTAGTGAAGATGATCAATAATTGATAAAATGAAAATACAAACAATTAACATTTTATAGAACATCAGATGACAAAGAAAACAGATCAGAAAATAAAAGTACATAAGATCAGTTGCGTTGACTTCATTAAAGAAAGGAAAACTTACAAAATAAAGTGAGAAGCGATATATGGTGTGGATGGACAACGGATGCAATGCAATCTATTTCTTTTTTCTTATTTCTTAATCTAAATTTCTCCAGCAACACAAGGAAAATGAAATTGCTCAGCAATAAGCGGGAAGTCAACCGGATTACCGACCAGGAATGGGCTGGCTACTTTTTAATGGGCTTATACGGCTGGACTGGATTTATCCAACCTTTTAAATCGATAATCGGTTAGGTTTCATGGTTGATTTTTTCTTTAACTTTCGGTTTCAATTCTCAATGGTTTAGTTTTTATTTTCGACGACAAATAATCGTAACTAACGGTTTGGCTCATATGTTTAACTTAAAAACCGTCAAAACTGACCCTGAACACCCATACGTAACATGCTAATTTTTTTAATTGAAAAAAACTTCAATAATATCATACTCAAATTAAAGAGAATAAAATATTTGTTTTTATGATGCAACCTTTTTTAAAAATTGTTAACGCATGAAAAAGTTATGACTGTTTAAAAACCGTAGGAGAGAAATTAGTTTAAAATTAAAATAAATAATAAAAAATTATTAAAATATGAGGAGGCAAAAATTGTAAGTATTCTTTAATTTAACAAAAGTTGAGGGTGAAAAGATATAAATATTTTAAATGAATTGAAAATGCACGTGAGATTATATGTTTGAAAGACTATATTGCCTCTCCTTTACATGCTATATAGGTTGTATCATGTGCTTGTTAGTTTGTATATTACTTAATCTCAAACTGTCTTAATTTGCCCTCCTCTTCTGTATTATATATATATATATATAGACAATGTTGCAAAAATCCCGATTAGGCGCCGATTAATCCTCAATTAACCGCTAGTCCCCACTTCACTAATTAATTTTAGGCTAATTGGCCAATTAATTGGTCAATGGTCAAATTCGGCCAAAATCGATGGTTTCTGGTGAGATTCCGACCAAAATTAGTGGTTTCCGACAAGATTCCATAAAAAAACCAGCGGTTTCAAGCCAAGTTATGGCCAAAATGTGTTTATGTATATATAAAATTGAAAATTACATATAAAAATGTGTGCATGTATATGTATATATAAATTGAAAATTATACATAAAAGTCTGATCCGATTAATCTCAATTAATCGCTAGTCCTCACCCCAATGCCCGGCAAGCGACTAGCGATTTTGACAACGCTGAGTATATATGTATGACTTCTATACCATATTACAAATTTGGATTACCATATTAAAAGCTTTTATGGCTATTTGTGTAACCTAATAAAACTTGATGGTTATTATTTTAAAAGGTTGTTTGTTGGTTGTGTAATTAATAGAACTTGAGGGTTACCATATTTAAAAAATTAAAGGATTAATTATGTAAGTAAATGAAAGTTGTGACGTACCATATGTAAACAGATATGTGAGGTTAAAGATGCAACTAAATGAAACTTGTGGAGTATAATTGTATAAACATAATATGGCACGAATTTCAAAACTACGTTTTTTTATAGTGACTGTTGTTATATATTATTACTAGTTTCTATCTCTCGTGTTACGGGGGTTGTTTTTACATTATTCGTTTCTAATATTTATATATATTTTTTTGAATTTGAATTTTAGTTATTGTAAGGAAGTTAATAATATACTTAGGGTTTGATACTTTGATGATAAAAGGGTTTTACAAATAAATGAGATGTTACAACCCAGTTTAAAAGTTATCTGGGTTTGGTGGGACCCAAGACCCACTTATTTTTTTTTACTATAAATTGTTTCTTAATTATAAATAATATTTAAAAAAAAAAATCATATATTAATTTAGTATATCCCTATTTTGTAGAATTTTCATATAAACTATTTGGTGAGATCAATTTTTAATTTCTTGAGATGTTATAACCTGCTTAAGGGCTATCTGGGTTTGGTGAGACCCATATCCGTAAATGAGGGTCAAATGCCTTCATTTACAAATAAAGCAATTTGATGGCATGAAAAGAAATTTGGAACAACCAGAGAGCTTTTAAAAGTATCGTGTATATATATATATATATTTAAGACTAGATTTTATCCCCCGTATTACGGGGGTTGTTTTACATTATTCGTTTTTAATATTTATATATGTATATTTGGATTTTAATTTTATTTATTGTAAGAAAGTTAATAATTAATATACTTGAGGTTTGATGATGAAATGGTTTCACAAATAAATGATATGTTATAATCCGGTTTAAAAGTTATTTGGTTTGGTGATACCCATTACCCGTTTATTTTCTTTATTATAAAAATTGTTTCTTAATTATAAATAATATCTTTTTTTAAAATAAAATAGGATATTAAATTTTAGTACATTCCTATTTTATAGGATTTTCATATCAAATATTTGATGAGATTATTTTTTAATATAATGAGATGTTATAACCTGTTTAAGAGCTATCTGGGTTTGGTGAGACCTTTACCCGTGCATTCGGGTCAAATGCGTGAGAAATCTTCATTTACAAATAAAGTAATCTGATGGCTTGAGAGAATGGTTGTTTTACATTTTTTGTTTTTTTAATACTTTTCTTTATTGTAAGAAAGTTAATAATATATTTAGGGTTTGATGATGAAAGGCTTTCATAAATAAATGATATGTTATAACCCGTTTAAAAGTTATCTGGATTTGGTGACCCATGACCCGCTTATGTTTTTTACTAAAAAATTGTTTATTAATTATAAATAATATTGTTTATTAATTATAAAAATAACCATTGACTCTCATAAAGAGGCGTTTGGTCCATCTGGATTTCTACAATAACGAAGGAGGAGGATGTTTGATTGACATCTTGCTTGCTGTGAACACTCGACGCACCTTGCATCTCCGCCGATCCTCTGTCAATCAATTTTAATTTGTAAGATTTTTTCCCAATTTTATTTTATTTTATTTAGGGGTTCTAATTTGCCCGCGGAAGTCAACATGGGCATTTCTGATCCGAATCATTATGTTAGATTGCTTGTGTTTACTTTTTATTTTATGATTATTATTACTATCCCTCAAATCAAATCAATTATATTCCATCCCCAAATTGCCTAATTTAGGTTACAATTTGATCCAACTGTACTGTTATAATTTATGTATAAATCTGGCGTTTATGCAGCAGCAGCAGCAGCTACTTCTCTGTCTGATCACAACATACAAAGAACACACACACACACTTGTTGACCTACAATTATAATGGACGGGGACGGCGACTTAAAACATCTTCAAATCCCACTTGCAGACATCAAATCAGCCACCAACAACTTCCATGACGCCTTGCTCATCGGAAAAACTGCCGGTGGTTTCGGCCACGTCTACAAAGGACAGCTGCCTCACTCTTCCACCGTGGTTGCTGTGAAGCGCCTCGGAGATCCTAACTTTGGACGAGGAGAGTTCTTCAGCGAGATTGCCATGCTTACCCGCCTCAAGCATCAAAATCTCGTCTCTCTCGTAGGATTTTGTGACGAGGCTGGTGAAAGGGTTCTCGTCTACGAGTATCTCTCCAACGGGAGCCTTGACCGCCGTATAACTTCCACTCATCTCACATGGTTCCAACGTCTCAAGATAGCCGTTGGTGTTGCAAGGGGTTTAGCATATCTTCATGAAGCCATGGGCAATAACAATAGGATTCTCCACCGTGATATCAAGTCTTCCAACATCCTGCTTGATGAACATTGGACTGCTAAAATTTCCGACTTTGGACTCTCAAGGACAGTCCCCAACACCCTTGCCGGAACCCTTGGTTACATTTCACCAGAGTATATAGAGACGGGTTACCTGTCCAAAGCGTCAGACGTCTACTCTTTTGGGGTTGTTTTATTTGAAGTGTTATGTGGGAGACATTGTAACAATGATGACACAAGTCGTGTGCGCATGTGGAAAAATAGCTACAAACAGAAGAATAACTTACAAGAGCTTGTCTTTAATGATCTGAAACAACAGATAGATGGAAATGCTTTAAAAATGTATTCGGACATCGCGTTTAAATGTCTGCAAACTTCTGGTGAACAACGGCCAACGATGTCACAGGTTGTGGGAAAACTTGCAGCCGCACTTGATTGCCAGATGCCTTATCAAGGAGTGAAACCGACAAAGCAGAGGCATATGGAAGATCCTGGGAACAACAAAGAACTTCATATGATCGCTCTGGAAGATCCTCTGAATAACATACCCGAGACCGAACTAAAGATGCTCCTCCTCAAAGGGACTCTTATTAACTGGGGCAGATCGGTAAAACCTGACACACTATCACTGTTTCCCAATTCCAGTTATTAACTATTTATAATTCTGACACTGTAACTTGAAAACTAAGATGCCTTCTTCATTGAATTCATCAGCCAAACTAAGCCGACCTTGTTTTTATGGACAGTGGTTTTCCTTAAATATGGATGGAGAGCACTGTGAAATGATATCTATAGCAGGATGTTTAACTTCTGCAAGTGAACCTCCGCATTATATACACTCGTCTGAATGCAATTCAAGGTGATATTTCCTCATCCTGCTCTACTCTTTTTTATTTTCTCTGATTGTGGTACACAAGTACATCATTCTTTGCTTTCAATCATGCAGATTTGCAGGGGGCTGCTATGATCCGTTTGGAGCAAGTTTCAAAACGCGTGTCCAGGCTCAATTCTTGTCTCCCGAAGTCACATATGCTGTGAACCTTGTGTTCAAAAACAAGAGTAAAAGCCGATATATAGGCCTTGAATACAAGTTGAAAGGGGAGCTAAGAAGCTGTTATTCATTCGTATCAGACGAGAGAGAATATGGATGGTTGGCGGCAGAGTTGTATCAGTTCACCAGTGACCAGAGAACTGTTGATCTTGAGATTTGGTTTTACACCGAGTGCTGTCCGACCATGCTAGTCGAGGGCATTGAGTTTCGACCCTTGAAGAAAGTAAGAGAACTCGTATTTCTTTGCAGAAAGATTCATGCCATATATATATTTTGTTTATTTTTTCTTTTCATTAGTTAAGTCTGATTTGATTATGTTATATAGGCAGACCATGAAGCGTTAATGAATGATAAGGTTGATATGCAATTAGGCATACAGAAATATTTTGATGATATGTTAAGCGATTATGAAGACATGATCAAGCGGTCAAAAGACAGCGTGCAATGGAAAACCAAGAAGGATCTGTTCTCAATCCTTTGCAAGGGGTTTCAATTCAGTTATGGTGAAGAGGTAAATTCTGTCTATCATATTTGAGATCAACATTGTTATCGCTCGTTCCCTTAAATCTCATACGAGCAGCACTTACATGCCTGCCTATTATTGATTTACAGTGGTTTTATCTAAACAAATATGGGAAGAAATGCCTAATGCTGCCAGCGAGAGCCGTTTTAGAAGAAGACAAGTGGACATGGAACTCTGAACCCGAAACAAGGTTCTTTTCTTATTTCCCATTCCTTGATCTTTTCTTATATGCATACATGTGTGTGCGCATTTTGTGACACCAAGTGGTAATATATTTTAGTAGCAGACGCCTATTGTTAACAACGGTTCACAACTGTTCTGTTTCCAAATATGTATATTATATTTATATATAAGCATCAGTATAGTTGTTCTGTTTCTCCCCGTCAATGAGAAGTGGATCTTTTTTATAGAAAATAAAAAGGTTGAGCAAATTTACATGCATATGAGATTGGTTTAAAGTTCTTTTTGGGTCTATATGTTATCAAATTTTAACATGTTTGGAATATGTGTTTTCACAGATTTGAAGAAGTGGCTTGTTGTAATTTTGACATGTTTGGTATTTACTGCAAGTTCAGCTCCAAAATGCTGTCACCTCAAACAGCATACGCAGCTTTCCTGGTCTACAAATTGCCACATGACCACGAAAGTGTTGATCAGCCTCCTCCTGTGCAAGTGGTCGATAAGGATTCAGACTCGAAAGAAGTTTACAATGTCTTTTTACGTACCCCTCGAACCCCGGTCATCAGCTGGAATGAAAAAGAAATAAAAACCTTCAACCCGTTGAATAAACCAAGAAGTATAAAAGGCCTTCCAAAACAGAGGAGCGATGGCTGGATGGAAGTACAGGTACATGAATTCCAAACGCGTGCCACCATCAAAATGGTGCAAAAGAAGGCACAAGCACATGAATCTGTCAAAATGATTTCCACACGTCTTAAGTTCTCCAGTTACGACATGTCCCTCAAAGGGGTTATTGTGCAAGGCCTTGAGTTTAGGCCCGCCGTGTAGATTCTCTTCTTTATAATATACAGTTTGTACTGTGAATTTATGGGCGGATCCTACTTTATTGTGGCCAATACTACTTGTTTGTACTTTTTCGTTGTGATATACTAATAACAGAATAGAAACTGGACTCGAAATAGCCTGAATATTGGTGAAATGCATGTTAATTGTTGATGAACACCATAAAGGAAAGGCCACTACAAAGTTGTCCTAACACAAAATGTTTCCTTCAGTTAATCAGCTTTAAAAAGAGGTTGGCGAAATTAATCTGATTGCATACTAACAGCCATGGTTTTCTTTTTATTATTGTTACTTTACACCATATATTGCATGTTTAATAGATAACAAAATATAAAGTTAATTTCGCAGTAAGACAAAAATAAATATAATTTGATAATAGCTGATTTTGATAACAGTCTCTATGTTGTTAAAAAACTGATTTATATAAACAATGACGACTGATTATGTAAGCTAAGCCCAATGGGTAATTATTTATAAAATATTTTTGAGAGAACTGCTATTTTCTTCTAAGAGCTTTTTTTTTCCCATTTCCATCTCATTTTCTAGTCTGTTCAGTCCAATTCACTAGTCCTATCGTGTTATGGTTATTGTAAATTTACCAAAATACCCTTTCTTAAAAATAAAAAACACCCATTATTGAATTCAACACATAGTGGTTGTCTCCTCCCCCACCAATCCACTCCTAACACAATAACCTGAAACATAAAGCACAATGGAAACTACATATTACACAATGACTTAAACGTAATACACAATGACTTGAACGTAATACACAATGAACGTAATACTATTTTTCTCAAATTAAGTGAACGGTACATGTCAATCCCAAACGAAAGACCATGAACGTATTACACAATGGCTACAACACAATGATAAGTAGAAAGACAAATGTTGAGCACAAAGACACAATGGCGAACAAAAAGACGCAATGACGTAATCTTTGTTTTAATTTTTATCTTTAATATGAGTACCAAATGAAAAACACAATGACCAAAATCAATAACGCAATGCATAGAAAACCCAATTAAAAAACACAATAAACAACCAATAACACAATACATAAAAACCCACTATTTTTTTTATTTTTATATAACAATATGATATTCATATTAAAGATAAAAAACGCTTATTATTATGGTGAATTTTTTTCTAAAAGAATATCGTATGAAAAAGTTATAAACGTTTTAAAATGATAGAGGAATTGATATGTGTCTTGCATGCGGAGAGAGAAAGTCATCATAAGCGGGTTATTACCTTTATTTCAATTTCATCAAATTTTATTCTTAAATTGATCTCAACAATTCAAATATAAGATCAATGGATTAGATTGCTTTTCACCATTCTCATTTTTGTTTTTTGTATTTTAACATTGTCCTATTATATTAAATTATTTATTCATTGTTTTTTATATAATACATATATTTTAATACAATAAATAGGACGTAAATATCAAAAACTTATAAAGACATAAATACCCTCAACTAGGGCTGTGCAGCAGTTAAGATTCGCGAGAATCGAACCGGAATTGAAAATGATTGAAAAATATAACCGGAACCGGAACCTATTATAGTAAACCGATTCAGTTCCAGAACTTGTAAAGTCAGTTCTTGCTAATCGGTTCTGGCCAGAACCTGTTCGGTCGTTTATTTATCAAATGGGCTATGCAAACTTTACAAATTGCAAAACAAGTTTATATAGTTGTATGTCTTCTTTTACGGTAAGATTAATTTAGATTACAACATGAATACCTGTTATATTTTTTAGGAAAATTGGTTTTAAATAATCCCAACTATGCCCTATTGGCAAATAACAGTCCTAACTTAACACTTGGCTGGTGGCGGTCCCAACTAAAGGTGTATTTGTTTCCAATGGTCCGCGACTAACGAAATGTTAACCCCGTTAGTTTGATGCTTACGTGGCACACCTAGTTGTCAAAAAAATGCTTACGTGGCAGCTTACATGGCATGTGGCTCTTTAAATTATTTATAAATATATTAAAATATTATTTAACCCAACCCAGCCTCCCGTTACCCCCTTTTGCAACCACAACTTCATCTCCGGCACTCCGGCGAGCCGTCACCGCCACCTTCACTGTAAAGCATATCTTCTGCATAAAGATTATATTAGGTTTAATCATTATAGTAAAGCATTAAACTATGCCTAAAAATTGGATTAACCTTACATCAGGTTCTAGTTTCTTAGACCCAAAACGAGTCGGCTACCAGTTCATCGAAGGAGAAGATGCAGAAGTATCAAAAACTTGAAGCCTATATGTTTGTGTTACACATAAATGCCGCGGCTAATCGAAGCTCCCCAGAGTTACAAAACCTAATTTAGATCTCAGATCGGTGATGGAACCATGCAACTCGATTTTCCGTTGACGTGGATTCAAAATTACGGTGATTGATTGTAGATCTTATGAGAGAGAGAGAGAGAAAGAGAAAGTGAGAAGGACTGTTGTGAATCGAGAAGGATAAAGCGACTAGGGTTCCGCCCCATGTTTGGTGGCTCAGCATTAGCCGACATTAGCGGTAGAAGGGCTGAGGAGACTGAGAGTGGTAGTTTTTTTAGCATAAGTGTCACACCCCGTTTCAGGGTTTAGGAGTGTGATCATCAGTTGATACCTGTTTTGTAAATTTATCAGAGTAGCGGGTTTATTTTAGCGGAAGTCTTTAAGTATTAAAATATTAATTTACATTATCAAAACTACTCGGGAATTAAACACCCGAGTTTCAGTTTTACAAAACCGTAATATTAATAATATAAGGATTTGTAATATTTAAAAACGAGCCATCTCGAGCGATCTTCTATGACTCCAATCCTTGTATATCATCTATTATCATCTAGTTACCTGCAAAGGGTAGGAAAAACACGTTAGCTATATGCTGGGGAAACGTTGACTCGATAAAACATTTATAACAGTCGTTAAATACAAACATAGTTTTCTGTTCACAATCTCAGCAGGAATGCCTGTCCATTCCCGGGATTTGTACCACTGCCCTACACACACAATTCAAAGGTTCCCCGAGTACATAGCCCCTGTTCGGAGACAACCTTCCCCTAGGCTATGTAACCCTTATGGAGAACTGGTTATGACTGATTTGGTTTTGTATGCCAATTATCAGTTATGTTTAGATCCAGACACATGTGTATTTGGTCTGAGTTGATTTTTATTATCTATTTTGTATTATAACGATTTTAGAGATTATATCTTATGCAAACATTTATCAGACTCTTTGTAATAAACAACCAGTCTATTACAAGAGTAAAATCAGTTCAGGCAGTAAAAGGTTAACGTGTTCACCTTATATTATCAGTTGGAAATATCAACCTTCTTGGCTTCAGTATGCTATTAACCTATATATCATAATAGGTTTGCATAAGTACCTAGTTGGTATTATTCAGCAGACTTTAAGTCTGTTTCAGTTTCAGCAGACTCGAGGTCTGATCAGCAGACTTGAAGTCTAATTCAGTTCAGCAGACTCGAGGTCTGATCAGCAGGCTCTTAGGTCTGTCCTAACCTTAGTATAGTTATAATTGTTTTATGAAAATACTTTGAATTTACATATGACGTTTGGAATAGCACGCTTTGGCCTAATAAAGGATATCACTTTGGCAAACTTCTCCAGGTAAGCAAACGGGTCCCGCGGTTGATCGGGATTTATACGAATTGCTTTCCTTAGGCAAGAAGAGTCTACTAATGATAACCCCCTTTCAGTTACTACATGCCCGTCAAAATAATAGTTTTGATAACATTACTTCACATGGAAGCAACGTCTTTACTTTATAAAACATTACTTGGAAAACATTAACAGTTTAACGACTATACTCTTAACTAAGTTATAACTAGGTATTTAAAGTAACTAGTAAAGTAACTTAACCCTATTCCTATCTTAATCGGCTTGACGGAACTTAAGAACTTTAGAAATCAGCAGCAATTCAGCTTGTACTTTCGTTACAAGATCAGCAGCTCGTTAAACAGTGTAACGACACCTTGGTTTTTCACGAAAACGACCCTCGACACCCTAGAACGCCCTTGGCATGATTACCTAGGTTAAGTATGTGAAATGATGGTGAAAATGAGATGCATTGGCTTGAACCCATAGCTGCCGTTTTATAGGCGAGTTTTGCAGACCATCGCGTAGCGCGATGGCCTTTTCTCTAAGGCCGTCGCGTAGCGCGACGCCGCAATTAATCAGAAGCTGCCACGTGTTGACACATGGTTGGCCACGTGTCCCGGGTTACTTAACCTGGTCATCGCGTAGCGCGATGGGCCAGTTGGGTTTGGCCGTCGCGTAGCGTGGCGCCCCCTTTTTCTTGAATTGTGTGATTCTCTGTCGCGTAGCGCGACGAAGTTCATTAGGAGACCATCGCGTAGCGCGATGGGTCTAAAAACTCAAATTCTTCATTTTCAGTCCTTAATCTTTCAGAATTGACATTTTTGGTCTTTAACTAGATGGGATATTTTCACGGTGTTACAATAAGACCAGTGATGGTGGTCGGAGGATTTAGATAAGTGGACCACGTTTCACTAATACCTGAACCGAGGTTTCCCATGGGGCTAGCAGTGGATGGAAAAATTAAGCAATGGTGGTTGACGGGTGATGGGTTGAAGACGGAGATGGTGGTGGTTGTGTGTTGAAGATGGTGTACGTGAGAATGAGAGATGAAGTGGTGGTTAAATAACCTTTTAATATATTATATAATATATTTATAAATAATTCAAAGAGCCACATGCCATGTAAGCTGCCACGTAAGCAATTTTTAACAACTAGGCATGCCACGTAAACATCAAACTAACGGAGTTAATATTTCGTTAGTCGCGGACCGTTGGAAACAAATATACCTTTAGTTGAGACCGCCACCGGCCAAGTGTTAAGTTGAGACTGTTATTTGCCAATAAGTCATAGTTAGGATTATTTAAAACCAATTTTCCAATTTTTTATTAAAACCTAATTGTTGAAGTTAAATAAATCATTAGCGGAAATAGATTAAAGCATGATCATATCATTTTATATTAAATTACCTTGAAAGCTTAAATCAAAATTGATCTTCGCTGCTAGGTATTGAATGCAAAAAAGAGAAGATTTGAATTAAAGAATGATTGAATGGATAGAAAATGGGGATTGGTAAATTTAGTTAAAACGTTTTTAATATTCCGGTTCTTCGGTTCCACGTCTAGAACCGTCGGTTTTACCCGGAACCGAATCGGGAACCGTTTAATGCAAATTCTGAGAACCGAGAATCGTAAGGTAACACACGTTAGCGGTTCTGAGTCACCGGTTCGGTTTCGGTTCCTTGGTTCGACGGTTCTGAACCTTTTTTTGCTCACCCCTACCCTCAACTAACATAATTGAATTGACCCCGCTAATGAACTATACTGAAATGACAAGAATTTGAAAACATAAGGATGGAAATGAAAAAAATTATTGGACGGAAATTGCAAAAATGACCAAGTCATAGGAATGAAGATGGCAGCTCTCTCAATGAATATCTTTTAACGTACATCTGTCCTCAACCTCGTTTATGAAAGGGAATCTTAAGATCAAAAGAACCTACAGCCCATCAATTAGACTTGTGATAAAAGGCCTTCCAAAACAGTGACACTGGTTGGATGGAAGTACACATATGTGAATTTCAATATATCACGTACTAAACATTGTCTAAAACTAAAATTATTACCACCATAATTGGATGGAAGTACATACCCAGAGTTGTGAAACCCTTTCAGCTCGAAATAATTCGATGTTCTCCTGAACTTTCAATCGGATAAAATTCAGACTTCTGACAAGAACGAGTGCCAGTTTCGTTTGAATTTCGTGAATTGAAGTGATTAACCGCATGCCTCGAGACGACCAAAATGACCTCGATCTATATATAGGGGTTGGATAGTGTTGGTTGAATAACCACCATAACTACCATTGGTAGCTATATAACTACGTTTGATAGTTATATAAATGTCATAACTACCGGAAGCGGTAACCGATGATGCCTTCCCGTACCCTATTGTTCAGTGAGTTTCGCTCAACACTAAGTACCGGAAATTTTTGATCAACTTGTATTAATAGGTATTCTAATTTCTTATTTTGTCTTAAGTGAATCCTAATTACCTAAAATAGCATGATGACACTGTAATCACACAAAACACAAACCAATAAGATTCGTTATAAGAAATAAAAAAAAAAGGTTACCACATGTCTTTTACAACACACATGATATATTTATCACACCAAAATCTCATAATATTATTATTATTATTATTATTATTATTATTATTATTATTTATCACCGACATACAAAATACCAAAAGTCCACCACCCATATGAAACTGTGGTTTGGGCTATCATCATCGTTGTCATCATCGTCATCAATGTCATCGTCGTCTTCATCCACAATTAAGATGATGCTGTAGGTTGTATGCAGGGCTAAACCATGAACAACCTGTAAATATGCAGTTATATCAAACATTAAGCAACATGAAAAAAAAAGAATTCCATCCGAATTCATCTTGATCCTGGTGTATAACAGAAAATTATTATTTTAATTTAAAAAAAATAGGAGAGTAAAGAGTGAAGTATGAAATGCTAGCGTAATCTTAAGTACACGGGTTAACTGTCGTACTTACAAACCTAAGAGGTTTTTGAGTTATTTTCATCCGTTCTACTTTAAGTATAATAAAGAGTTGTATAGGTTAAGGATTAAAGGGTTACAAATAAGGGCTATTTGTAATCAAGTTAATCATACCACCACCATCAATAATACAAACGATAATTAGATTCATAATCTCCTATTACCACTTTTACTCTTTTTATTGGTATCAGAGCTTCAAGGGAAGCTCTCGGTTGGCGCAAGGCATATCTTGAGATTGATCAAAACTAGGTACCATGCCAGGCGTGATAGTATTGGCATTTGTTTATTTTATGATAAAAAAACAAATTTAAAACAATGACTTCTAGGCGATTAAAAGGCTGTGCGTGGCAGTGCAACGAGGCAAATTGTGCCGCAATCGATGGTGCCAACACTAAATAATAAAAGGAAATTTGCGTGTTGTGGTGAACCGATGCAAATTATTTTGGTATCGGTTTGCAGCACCGAAAGCAAACTAAAAAAACAAATTCTTCAACACTAAAAAATAAACAAATTAACATATTAAAAAAAACAACAAAACAAAAAACGTGGAAAAAAGCCCTGCGTGTTGCGGCGACGAACCAACCAGAATTTGACAGGAATCCACAGTGTCAATACTAAATCAAAAACAAAATATTTTAACCAAAAAGAAATAAAAAAAAAACAAAAGAAAAATATATCTAAAAAAAAAAAAGAAGTTGAGCCAACCACCACCAAGTTACCAGTAAGGTCACTTGTGGGCTGTGGTATGTAGTATCAACTTTTAAAATTTATGTTATGTATTAAGAAGGTATGTTTAAATCTTTGTTATCTTTAAACACAAGAGGTGAACTTAATAGTTTGAAAAATACTTGTTTAAATAGATGTGTGATTAGCTAGAAAATTAAAGTTTTATCGTATAGTTGATCAACGATGCCACTATAGCCTTCGTCACCAATACATGTATAGGCAATTAGGTATATATTAATTTTGTAGTGTCTTTTTCTACACGTGAGTCACCAATTAAAAAAAAAACCCTTCGTCTTTTTGAATAAGCATTGAGGAAACGTGTCTTATCTCGAAATGAAGACTTTTTCATACTACGTTAAAAGTCATCATTTGTTTCCAAAAATTATGTCCGTACCACCGTCAATGAAAAAACCAAAATTTTATTTATTTTATTTTTTAAGTTCTCCCTTAAAAAAGTTTCTGCTTGAAGATTTTTCCATAAATTTTGTCTCATGTTCACTTTTATAAATTATGAAATATAAATTTACAAAAAATGTGTGTTTTGATTATAAATTTACTGGTGAGTGATTAAATATAAAGTAAGTTATATTGCTTTTATGTTATATATAGTTGAATGCCAGCTTTACCTTATGAAGTTCACACCATTTTAGAAAATTACAAGCAGTATCCTTAATTTAGTGATTAAATATATAATAAGAAATATGATAAATAATTTGTAGAAGTAGACGTGTCATTGGACCAAGTAAAATAAAATTCATATTTTGAGATGGACTGTGTATATATAAAATACAAAATAATTACTTGTGTCAAATCATGCACCACTTCCTCTTTCTTTCCATAAGTCAAAACTCAAAACATAGCTAGAGCATATAAGATATAATGGTATAAGATAGTATATGATACCGTTCCAAGGTGTCGGAGTATTTATAGTCGAAGGTAGGTTTCCAAGCAGGTACAGCCAGCTGTATAATATTCCTTTTCTACCAACTGTGGGCTACGCACGTGCCATGCTGGTGGTTGGTGGGTAGGCAGCGGCTGATAGTGACATGGCCGGCTGTGTACTATTCCTTTTCCACCAACTGCAGGCTATGTACGTGCCACGATAAGGGTTGGTGAGTAGGCAGCGGCTGATAGTGACATTAAGTACTAGAGCGTGCTCCTCGTCGTACTGTTGTCAGTGAGCTGTCACCCTGTGATGGGCTGCTTTGGTCAGATCTTGTCTATTTTGTCCATACCTTGGCAGGTATAGTACAAAAGATCCTCCAGAAGCGTACGGACTGGCTCATTTGGGCGGGAGTATTCCCGGCTTGTTATTTGGGCGGGAGTATTCCCGGCTTGCTCATTCCTTCTTCAGGTGACATTACTGAATTATTTGAGAGTTAGTGCCTTGTGCGTGTAGCCTTGCTATTAGTGCGGGTAGCCTTCCCTGATGGCTAGTATCCGCAGCTGCGGGGAACAGGCGGGGTACGTCACCATTGGGAGGCTTTTCCTGCGGGAACAGCTGGCGTACTGCGCGTAAGGTCTTCATCTCTCTGAGCATGGTGGGTCCTGCGGAACCAGTTGGTCTTTGCGCAGACGTCCCTCTTCAAGGTGAGTCTTGCGGGTCCAACTGGGCTCTGCTGGGACCTACCTCTTCAAAGACATATCGCGTGTTCACTTAAACACTTATACATATTGATTTACAGTGGTTTTCTCTAGCTAAAGATGGGAAGAAAAGTATTATGTTGCCAGCAAAAGCGGTTTTGGAAGAAAGCGAATGGGAATGGAAGTCTGAACCCGAAACAAGGTTTTTAAAGTTTGTTATTTCCCAGCCTCTTTTCTTGTATACAAATGTATGTTTTCAATTCTAACATTTTATTACATGTGATGTGTGTTTTCACAGATTTGGACAAGTGGCTGATTGTATTTCTAAAACATTTGGTGTTTTCTGCAAATTCAGCTCCAAAATGCTGTCACCTCAAACAACATATGCAGCTTTCCTAGTCTACGAGTACGAATTACCGGATGACTACAAAGATATCAACCCTCCTGTGTAAGTGGTTGATGAAAATTCGGATTCTGAAGAAGAATACAATATCTTTTTATGTACACCTCAAACCCCGGTTATTAGAGGTAATCTTAAGATCAAAAGAACCTACAACCCGTCAATTAGACCCGTGATAAAAGGCCTTCCAAAACAGAGGGACGATGGTTGGATGGAAGTACATGTTACCGAATTTCAAACACGTATTAAAACTAAAATGATTACCACGAATCTCCGATTCTCCAGTTATGACGTGTCGCTTGAAGGGATTGTTGTGCAAGGCCTTGAATTCAGACCCATATAGGTTCTCTTCTGGGAAAGATTTGCCATTTTGTTTTCTTTGTCTAGATCTCATTGTAGAAACTTTTTTCTTTTTTGTGTTAATTTTAATGAATTATGACTGTGTTACATTTTGAACATGTTTCGTTAGAATAATTCTACTTGTACTGTTAAGGATACCCGCCATAAATCTTCAATAATTTGCCAACAGTATTCATTATTTAAAAATCTTCATTCGTTCTCAACTTCTAGTGGACCACTTTAACCCGAACGGGCATAAATGAATCGAAACAAAGCCAAATTTACCATATAAAGTAGTACACTTAATTTAATGATGATAAATAATGTGTTTTGAGATGGAATGCGTGTAAATACAAAATTACTGGTGTTAAATCATGTATCACTTGCTCTAATTTCTTTCTAAAGGTCAAGACTCAAACTGTTTTAGCATTGAATCCGTTTACTAATAAACTAGAATAGTACCCCGTGAAACACACAGACAAAAAATAATAAATTTGTTAGGTAAATTTAACATTTAAACTTATAATTTGTAACCTTGAAATTAATAATTTTTAAACTTCTAATTAATTATAAGGTTAACCTTTAAAAAACATAAATTTTATAAGTTAAAAACCTAACAATTTGTAAGTAGTGAATTTTTTAAATTTTATTTATTATAAAATAATATTCATGAAACATTTATTTTATCATTTGTCATTAACACTAAAAATCTACTATTGATAACTTTAAACCATAAAATAATATTGAAAATACCATTTAGATATGCTTACTTATTAAAAACCATCCAAGTTAATAAATTTTTTCTTTGTAATAAAATCACATCTCCAAATCTCTATATTTTTTAAAACTAGCTTTAGAGCCCGTGTCACACGGGATGATTAAAATTACAAAACTACAAGTAAAACAAATAATTGCATAACGTATATGAAAAAATGTATTACATCTATGTTTGTGTCTATATTATGTGTACATAAATTAATTTTATTTATATCACAAAATAATTTTTTTAAATTAACTTAATAAAAAAAATGCACGTGCAGAAACGTACCCGAGAACGCTCTTTCTATTGAAAATTTCATTCTCGGTGTCATATATGTATAATTGAAAGAATTTTGGTTATTAACCAATTTTGGGAATAAGACTTCTCATACAATAGTAGTTCTAACCACTCAGCCTAAATACTAAATAAGTGTTTACCTTTATTTATATATTTATCAATTTACCACCCATCGAAGGAAAGAATATTAAATTGTAACGACGGATGTTTTTCAAGAACTATGTTTTTCTGAGCTAAACCATGAAAAAGATTTCGATAAGTTTCAGGGGGACTTCTTGACTTTGTCATAATGACAACATAAAAAATAGCATGTTAACCCATTCAATTTTATGAATTGTTTGATTCGTTTGAGCATAGTTTTGCATGACATGCTTCCCATATAACGTTCTGATCACCATTGAAGGAAAAGTTAATGCTTATACAAATATTTCAAATTTGATAAAAGTTAGAAGAATTGATAGGTTTGGGGGTGTAATGTCGAAAGTGTTCGCAATCTTTTCTTAAATTTTAATAGTTGAGGGAGAAATAGTCAATTTGCCAAATCCCGAACCTTTTGATTATTTCCAAAATGTCCTTGAAAATAATTTTGAAACCCGAATCATGTTTAAAATTCTACTTTCATCCGTTTGGCATTTTCAAGCCAACACTTTGAACCCGTAACAAACTTGATGATGAATTATTTGCATTCTCAAACTTTTAAAAATATTCAGATTTCTCATTTTTGACCTGTAACAAATTTTGATCTAAATTTAGATAACTTGTACCAAAAAATCTATTTACCAACTTTTGACCTATAAAAATCAAATTTAAGTTCCACAAAAAACCCGAAACAATCATTGATAAAAAAATAAGAAATTAAATATGATAAACTTTGTTATGTCTGAAAGTGATTGATATATATTATTCTTACATTTTAACATATATATAGTTTACTAAATTAACCAAAAAATAAATGGATAGATTTAAAGCATATATTTGTAATTTATTAATTTATATGACAATTTACAACAACAACAACAATAATAATATATGAATTGATTGATTTTAAAAAAATGGATCGACTTTTAAGCATATATATATATATATATTAATGATTAAAAAATTACTTTGTAAAAGGAAAGCATATTCGAGTTTTGTTTTTCTTTACAACTTTCTAAAATATACATAGTACACTATGTTAATGATAATGTTTGAAATTATATTCTTTTCAATATTTGACAAACATGGTTTGCTGATTTTTGGATTTCACCAATTAGTTTGGAATATGTAGTAAAATAATATGTTAATATTTATTTTTATAAAAATATATAGATATAATATAAATAGAGTATAAAAAGAAAGTGAATAATTATTGATCTATTACATATATTAAGGTAAATTAAGATATTAGTTTTGGAGGGAAAAGAATTGTAAGAATTAACCAAAAGATGACAAGTGTTTATAATTATTTTACTTTATTATAATAGGTAGATATCATACAACATTTGCAAAATTCAAAAACTAAAGGAACCTTTGAAATAGGAAAATCCACTGCAACGTTAGCTTGAATTTGATTCCCTTGTATTTAACAAAACTTAAAAATTAACTGGTGATAAACTTTATTTGAAATATGAAAAAAAAAATACTTGATTTAAAAAAAACAAGTTAGCAAGATCATGAATAATATATACGGAAAATAAAATAAGGAATCATCTAAAAAATGTAGAATATTATCTTTATTTTAATAATTACCATACACTATCGGAAATCTTGTTATAATGTAAAAAATTGACTTCGGTTTTATTATTATATTCATATAAATTGCACTGTTTAGAAGCAGTTTAAGCCTTAAGGCTTATATGCGGTTTATATTTGGAACTGCTCCTAATTGGGATCATCAAAACGCTCCTAAACCCGTCTTTTCTACTAGTGGTAGCACGTTAAAAATATAATTATCTCATTGATAGATGGTTATGTAAGTTTTATATATATATATATTTGAAAAATTTTAGATTATGTAATATTATCAATGTCTGAAACTGAGATTTTAAAGTTTACCCAATTACATACTATTATTTTTAATTACGTAATATTTAAACGTAACTTAGTATAACAAATATTGTAGTGGTTAAAATAAATGTAAAAACTGATGATGTGGCTAGAAAGCTGCTGGCACGTTTGTGAGTGTTCCTAAAAACTACATTGCATTGCACATGAGCTTAGTTATAAGTTATAACTACTTTGTTAGTGGGTAACAAACAAAATTTTCCTCTTTATGATTGAATTGGCTTAACAAAATTTAACCCAAAAAAATAATTCAACTTCATTATGAAAAATTCTTTCTCGTGTTAATCTTCAATATTCATAACGTGGTGTCAAAGTCTTGATAATGGGATAAAGAAGAAATTGGAGCTAGTTTTTGAACCGAGGATGGTTGGCGTTGATGAAGGTTGATGTTATAAAAATTAAGAGTATAATGGTTGGCGTTCATGAAGGTTGATGTTATAAAAATTAAGAGTATGTAAAAATCGAAAATTATTTCATTTTATGTAGAGTGAAGTGTGAATATGAGAGCATTATTGAGGCTATTAATGTGGTTCTGAGATGAACTCCTAATTAGGTGGTGTTCGTTTCACGGATTTGACAGGAATTCAAAAGGAAGGAGATTTAAAATCCCATAAGATTGTGTGTTTGTTTGAATAAAGAATGGAATTAGAATTTTAATTTGATTCCAACAAAATCCCACGGTTACTCGAATTTGTTTTTTTTTTTCAAAGGAAAGTTATGAAAACACATGATGTGATTTTCAAGCATTTCATTTCATTCAAATTCTAATTAAAATTCATTTAAAAAATTTCGCCAACCGAACGCTCCCATAAGATTATGTGTTTTTTATGCATGAGAAAGTTATTTGAAAATCATGAAAGCTTTAACAAAAGAAAACATGTAGGTCCTTTGGTTTAAGTAGTTTGATGTTAGAGGTGACACAATTGGGATTTATTTTCAATTAATACACTAAAATAGAAATATGACTTTTGATATTTAGTTGGTAGAAGTATCATTAAAACACTGTTGCACATTGTACGAACGACCTTAATTTCTTGCTAGTACATGGTGTGGGCACCTCATGATCCAAACATGTGATTCATAATTGCTTGCGTTTGGGACTTGGCTTCAAACAACTTTGTGTGTTCTAATTTCTTCTCCGACGACTTATTCGGCTTAAAGTTGATATTCTGGGCTCTTCATTTCGCAAGGTTGGCGTGCTCTGAATCATCTTTTAAAGAACACATCAAGTGAGTTCTCTACTTCTGTTTTTCTTGAATTTCCTATTCTGTAACAATTCTTTCACAACTTATTTGCATTATATATTATATAAACACACACACATTAATAGTCTAAGCCATCACTACAAGTTGATCTTTAGATTAAATTAATTGGTTTTATAATTCTAAAATAATGCCTAAAAGGTTAAAAACATATATCCAAAACAGCAATCATACATAGCTCCCATCCTTTCACTAATTGCTGTAATATTATATTTTGTAGATTAGTTATAATGTGATTTTAATAGGTTTTTTATACATTTTAAATACACTTAGTTTACGCAACTGATCTAAAGTTATTCAACCCATTTCCATGGTCACTATTTCTTTTTGAATCTTATAAAAAAACTTGTTTTGGTATCCAACTTGTAATTGTGTTATCCTTAACCTGATCAAGATTGCGATTTATGACTGGTTAAAGATTTTTTCGTGCTTTGTTTGATGTGTTTTATTATGCTTGATTAGGTACATTAACATCTCTTGTTAACGTCTGCGTTTGATCAACAAACAATGGAGTCCTTTATGAAGGAGTTTGAACATCTTAAAATCCAACTTAAAGATATAAAATCAGCCACCAACAACTTTGATGAAGCCAAAGTCATCGGACGTGGTGGTTTCGGGAAGGTGTACGAAGGAGAACTGTCTTGTTTTAAGGGGCATAGCATGGTTGCTATCAAATGTCTGGATCGAAAGCTTGGGCAAGGAAAGACGGAGTTCTGGAAGGAGATCACGATGCTTAACCGTCACACACATGAAAATCTTATCACTCTCCTGGGATTCTGCATCGAAGGTGGACAAATGATCCTTGCGTATGAGCTTGCATCTAACGGAAGCCTTGATAGTCATTTGAGCTCAACTAATTTCACGTGGACACAACGTCTCAAGACATGCATTGGTGCAGCAAGGGGACTAAGTTTCCTACATGATGCAAATGGCACTAAAGAAAGAATTATCCACCGCGATATAAAGAGTGCCAACATCCTAATAGATGCAAATTGGAATGCTAAAGTTTCTGACATGGGATTGTCAAGGATAGCCCCGGCTAATCAGCCATACACGGGTCTTATCACCGGACCTGTTGGAACCCGTGGGTATTGTGATCCATTGTATATGGAGACTTACTACCTAACAAAAGAGTCGGACGTGTACTCTTTTGGCGTGTTGTTACTAGAAGTGTTATGTGGAAGATTATGCTCTATATATAGCAATGGAGGAATTCAGGTTTTCGTGCCTATGTGGAAAGAACGCTATGAACAGAATAAATTACAAGAGATTATCTTTCATGATCTAAAACAACAGATAGATCAGATGTCTTTAAAAATATATTCGGACATTGCATTTAAATGTCTGAAGAAATCTCGTGAAGAACGACCAACAATGCCACATGTTGTGGAAGAACTCGAGACTGCGCTTGAACATCAGGAGCTTTATGAAGGAGTCACATTGACAAACTTGACTGTTGTAGATCCTCTGAGCAATAGATCAGAAAGCGAAGTCCTTAAAGGGATTCTTGTAAACAGGGGCAAAACGGTAAGCCGGGCACACTAGCTATCACATTCTTTCATATTCCCAATCACTATCACTACTAACAACACCAAAATATTGGTGTATATTATTATTAAGCATTACTAGTGTGACCCTAAGGACCACATTAGGTTTCTAGGGTTTTGTCGTAACGCCTAATAATAATTGAACACCAAAACATTGGACAATATTATTATAGAGATTATGACAAAACCCTAGAGACCTATGGTGTGCCATGGGCTCACACCAAAACATTGGACAAATTTCCTTTTGCTTGTAAAATCTTGTCATTAATACAGCCAAACAAAGTTGAACTTGTTTGATGGACAGTGGTTTTCACGTAATATGAATGGAGATCATTGTGAAATGATATCTATAGCAGCATGTTTAACTTCAACTAGCGAATCTCCCCGTTATATACGCGCGCCTAGATATACTTCAAGGTGACATTTCTCCTACTACACACTTTTGTTTTCTTCGAGCTAGTTAAGACCGTTCGATAAGCATAAAGTAATACATATCATTCTTATGCAGATTTGCAGTGGGGTGCTATGATCCATCTGGGAAAATTTTCAAAGTGCATGCCCGAGCTCAATTCTTGTCACCACAAATCACATACACTGTAAACCTTGTGTTCAAAAGGAAGAATAGTAATGAACAATATATAGGCCTCTCATACAAGTTGGTAGGGGAGGAAGACAAGTCTTATTTATTCGTATCAGACAGGAGAGAAGATGGATGGTTGACGGTTGAATTGTATCAGTTTAATAGTCACCAAAAAGCCGTTGATCTTGAAATTCTGTTCTACACCAAGTGGTGTCCAAATATACTAGTAGAAAGCATCGAGTTTCGCCCCCTAGAGAAAGTAAGCTCACAAGCAACAATTTATTTACTTGCATTATTTTCTCTATGATTATGTACTGTTTACATTGTGTTTTATAGGTTGAACATGAAGTGTTAACCGATGATGAGGTTGATATGCAACCCATATCAGACACGGAGACATACTGGGAACAAAAATTGCCGATTGATTATGAGGAAATAATCAAGTTGTCAAAAGACGGTGTGCAATGGAAAACCAAGAAGGAACTGTATCACATTCTTTCCGAGGGGTTTTTAATCAATTCTGGTGAAGAGGTAATTTTATCATATCATGTTTGCGATCAGCAATGTAAAAGATGTATCGTCGGTTTAAATCTCACAAGTACTTATTTTGGAACCTAGAATAATATTAGCATGGTACTTCTATCTATTCAAAGGGAAACAATCCTTGATTTTTAAACAACAACTTGTATAAATATATTTTTATTTTCAGTGGTTTTCTCTGGCCAAAGATGGGAAGAGATGTCTAATACTACCAGCAAAAGCGGTTTTGAAAGAAAACGAATGGAACTGGGACTCTAACCCCGAAACAAGGTTCTTTTGTTATTTCCTAGCCTAATTCCTGTGTTTGTGACTTGTGTGTGTCTATATTGGGAGGGTTCATGAGAAAACTATAGAGTTATGGGATGAATGAGAAAATTACTATCAAACAATCAAAAAAAAATCATTTCTTTGATTTATAAGGTTAGTGTTGTAAATATAAAAAAAATTGTATCTCAAGAAGTTACTTATATATGTATCACATAGAAGGTACATAATAATATGTAGTTTGAGTTACATATATATGTAACTAGCTAACTACATATAGTATTTATTTATTTTTTTCTTTTTCTCTTATTTTTTCACAAATATGTCTAAGATAGAAAAATAATTAAACAATTCTTGTTTAAAAGTGGTTTTCTCATATATTATAAGTTTCCCATGATATTCGCTACCCTATCAATTAGAAAAAGGTCTAACATAACATTTATCCTCTTTTTAGTGAGCATGTCCTCATATTAACTCAATCAACATATATCACATATATGAGATGGATTCTAACACTTGGAACACTTGCATTTAAAAGTTTTGGGTAGGCCTGTAAACGA
Organism: Bidens hawaiensis; assembly: GCF_021521415.1. Classification (NCBI taxonomy): domain Eukaryota; kingdom Viridiplantae; phylum Streptophyta; class Magnoliopsida; order Asterales; family Asteraceae; genus Bidens; species Bidens hawaiensis. The sequence continues at coordinate 225,606 of NW_027493579.1, read as the reverse complement.
ACCGACTATCGTGAACCGTTCGGCGGGAAGTTCGTTTATTTAATAAACGAACGAACATGAACAAAAAATTTGTGTTCGTTTAATTAAACGAACGAACATGAACACATGTTCCGTTCGTTTATTTATGTTCATGAACGTTCGTTTATGTCTATTTATTTATGTTCATTTATGTATTAATATTAATAGAATATAATTAAATATTATCTGGATAGGTTATCTGCTTAAAGGTTTTATATTTGTTAATTTGTGTTTATTTAAGTGGTTTCATTTAAGTTCGTTTATATTTGTGTTCATTTACGTTTGTTCAAACATGTTCGTTTTTCTTTATTCAATTATGTTACTTTAGATTTTAAACAAACGAACACAAATATCCATTTTTAAATAAACGAACATGAACATAAATATTTGTTCGATTAAGTGTCCATGTTCTTTTAAAGTTAAATGAACGAACACGAGCATGCCCTTGTTCGTGTTCATTCGATTCGTTTACAAACTTTCATTATTCACATTGATGAATACATCGGTCTGAATCTCTAGGCTCTATCGAATTTATTTGTGTTCGGTTGTGTTCGTGAACCGTTCGTGAACACATTAATTTCCTTACTGAACGAACACGAACATAATATCTCGTTCGGTAAGTGTTCGTGAACCGTTCGTTTACACATTATTTACTTAACGAACGAACATGAACAAGGCTTTGTTCGTGTTCGTTCGGTTCGTTTATAGCCCTAGTCTTGGGTATATATCCTAGAGTAGAGATATCATACAAAACATTATTTCCATAAGAAACATAAGAAGCAATCCATAAATGACACATAGCAACTAGCAAATTTTACATTAAGGGTACTATTTTTATTTTTAATTTTGATTTGTTTGGACCGCCCCTACAATTATGCAAACTTAGTTTCCGTTATTTTTGGATGTGGATTTTGAATTAAATAATTTTAATTCCAGATTTTACTCTTATATGACTTTTGATCGATATAGTTATTATTTCTTTTCTTTTTCATTCACAGTCATACCAATACAACATTTACAACCAGGGTAACCTCTAACAGTACAAACAAATCAACACAAAATACACAACATGATCATTACAACCCGCTCAACATTTAACAGCACAAAACATCACACGGTACTTAACAACACGATAATTACAACCAGCATAGCATTTAACACAAAACAAATTAGCACAAACTGCATAATCATTACAACCAGCACAAAACAAATTAGTAGTTTAGAACACAATACTAACAGCACAATCATTAGAACCAGCACAACGTTTAACAACCTAAAACAAAGTAGCACATTATACATAATAGCATGATAATTACAACCAGCACAACACTTAAGTGTATATATTTGATAACAAACTCCAACAATCATAAAATATGAAGAAGATCGTTGATAAAAAAAAAGCTACGAATTGTGTGCAATTGGAAATTTCATCTAATTTGAACAAGGACATCATTCGGTTTTTCAAATTTTGATTATCCTTTTTGCTCCAACCGTTCACGATAGTCATGGAACGCAAAATTAGGATAATGTCGGCGGTGATTCCGACCAGGGTAAGCGATGGGAGTTGCGACGGAAATTCCGGCGATAGGAGTTTCGACAGCAATTCTGGTGATAGGAGTTGTTCGTTGGATTGATTTTTCTCATATGTGTATTAAGTGTTTCATTTTTTTATGATGATTTCCTGTATACGATGGAAGTGGGACGAGAAATCAGGGGATTCTAATTATAAAAAACTATAAACTTACAGAAGTACCCTTTATTCCATTTTTAGTCGCTAATTAATTAGATATGATTAAATTCAAAATCTCAGCCAAATGATGAAAATATGGATGGCCAAGATTTGTTCCTACTGTTTTTACCATATTCTTCATTTGTATTTGATCCTTCCTCATATATCCTATCTGTCAAATTCTAACATTTTATTAAATGCAATGTGGTTTCACAGATTTGGACAAGTGGCTGATTGTATCTCTAAAACATTTGGTATTTCCTGCAAATTTAGCTCCAAAATGCTGTCACCTGAAACATCATATGCAGCTTTCCTTGTGTATGAATTACCAGAGGACTACCATGCTATTAACCCTCCTTTGCAAGTGGTTGATGAAAATTCTGATTCCGATCAAGCGTATAATATCTTTCTACGTACTCCTCAAACCCCGGTTATTAGAGAGAATTTGGATATCAAAAAAACCTACAACCCGTCAATTAGACCCGTGATTAAAGGCCTTCCAAAACAGAGGAGGGATGGTTGGATGGAAGTACATTTATATGAATTTCAAACGCATCGTAACATTAAAACGATTCGCATGCATCTTCAATTCTCCAGTTATGACATGTCGCTTGAGGGGATTACTGTGCAAGGCGTTGAATTCAGACCCATATAGGCTCTCTTATGAGAAAAATTAATCACATATTGTTTTCTTTGTCTACGTCAAGTTGTAGGAATAAAAAGTTAGGCTTCAGCCGGATTGACTAGAATAATTCTATCTGTACCATCATTCAGAAATGATAAATCTTTAATAATTATCGACTCTATTCAAAACATTTGCCAACAGTATTCATCATTCAGAAACATTCGTCCATTGTCGACTTCTAATGAACCACTTTAACGAGAATGAGCATAAACTAACAGAAAAGTAGATGTGATATAATAATTTATCGTACGCAGAACAAAACATTCAGATTCATTACAAGATGCAAAAAGAAAAGGTTACCATGTCTTTTACAGCATATGATCTGTTGATCATACCAAAATCCCACATACTATTACTATCACCCACATAAAATGCCAGAATGTCCACCATCTACCAGAAACTGCTGTTCAGGCTTTAATCATCATCCACATCAAGCTGCTGTTTGCAGGGCTAAACCATGAAAAACCTGCAATTTTATCAAACATTAAGCACGAGATCAAAGAGAAAATTATGGTGCCAACTAGAGAATAAGTTAATTTGGGTTGTGTTTAATCTCTAACAAGTCAAAACAGGCAAAGATATTAGCTTACTTGATTCATCACACATAAGAGTTCCAGCTGAGTTCATCTTCTCCTGGTGTCCCTGTCTCTGTCTCTACGTCTATCTCTATCATGGTCTCTTTCAGTTTGTGGATCATAATTTCTACCCTTCTCACGGTCTCTACTTGATGATTTCCTCGGGGGGCTTTCACTGTCATGACGACTTCTATGACGCTTTCTAGAAGATTCACGTGAATCCTCTCTTTTCTCCCTTCTATCTGTAGATGATGCCCCTCCTGTGTCATTATATATAAATGTATTATCAATATGTTCAACAAGTCCCGAAAAAGGACAACCACAAAACACCAAATGCTAAAAACTCACTCTTGTTTGAAGCATCTTCACTGGCATTCGTTAAGCCATATTTATACTGCAAATGTTTCTGATGCGCCACCACTTTCTTTTCAATTTCTTCTTTCTTCATCCCCCGCTCTTCCAGGGATTCACGATACTCTATCAAAGCCGCCTCAATCTGCCTCAACTTTTGTCTGCACATATGGAACAGTCAATTAGCCAAACCATGATCATAAATCTAGTACAAATTTAGATGCACACAGTAAAAATTAAAATAACTAATAATGCTTTCAACTAAAACGAAGTATAAACTTACCTCTTTTCTTCACTTAGCCCACTATCAGAACTCGTAAGAACGCGTGTGGGCTCCACCGACTCCGTGTTACTAAAACCACCATCAGCATTCTCACTTCCAGAAGAAGAATAACCCAATGCAAGATTTTTACTACTTTTTTGTTCATCATCACTTTCATCATCTTCTCGGGCCCACTTAGAGGCAGGCAGTACAGAATCAGGTTTTGTTTTATTAGGGAAAGGTTTTAACTCAGGCTGTGGGATTGGAATCTTGGATGCTAAAGATGGAATCTTTATGTCATCTTCCACTTGTTGATTCCTTCCTGAAAATCCCACAGGCCCTGTATCAACACTACTTTCTCTCGGATAACTCTGTGAATATTTTAAATTATCGGCGAGTTCATAACCCCTTTGCTTTTCTGATTCTTCTAGATAAAGCAACCGAGCAACCATCATTTCTCTGCCACCGACTAAAGATAGCCCGTTATGGCGGCACCGCCTTTCCAGCTCAGCAAGAGGAAGACTCATCAGTTCTTTCATGGCTGCACTTTTTCCTATAGCCAATGCTGCATCTGGATTGATCCTTCCGTCATCTCTAGTGTCATCATAATGAGTCCTGTCCTCAGTTTCTGATGAAATGGAATGAAATGTGACAACACCAGAGTTGCTGGATCTAAGAAACGTTGATCGTAACCCGTTTACATATGCATCCGAAAACAGGAACCAATCAGCCCATACTTGAAGAACTTTCAGAACCCGTTCCTGGTAGACAAGAGATAGTTAGACTTGAAAACAGGTCAAAACCGATTCAGTTTGAAAACGGGTTGAAATTTACCTTTAGGGCCTCAGCAGTGATTCTTCCTGTGACGGACCTATACAGATCATTAAAGCTTTCAAGTATATCAGGAAGATTGGCTTCAAACTTGGTGCGGTAAGCAGATGCGTTCTTTACAGGAGCACTACTATTGTGAAGAATGTCTGAAACAAGCATGAGTCTTGCAACTTTAGTGGGTATTGGTGTTTCCTTAAGAGTCAAAGACTCAGTCAACACTTCAACTATCTGCAACAAATAGAGTTGCTTCAGCAACAGATGGACACTACAATATATCACAAGTTTGTAAGTTCTAATGTCATCTGACCTCTCCAGCAGCATCAGCATTATCTAATGCAAAGCCCATTGCTTCCTTTATTTGACTTCTTTCTAAAGTCAAGGCACGAAGCATATCTTCAAATTCATCTCTTTGTGCATCAGTTAGTGTACGTTCAGCCTCCACACGCTGTCCAATAAAAGATTGGTTAAAAAATGTTATAGATAATTCAGGGCATATAGCCGAATTAAGTTTAACTGAAAGAAATATGTTAACAAAATAGTACCCTGCTTCTTCCAGCAGCAAATGTGGCTCCAGTCTCCTCATCTTCTGGGCTTTTGCCTGCTGGCAAAGCAGGTGGGACCCATCTACACAATCAAATGGTATATCATCAATCATGATTTATAAGCCAAAATCAAATAAAGAAATAAAGATGAAGTCATGAAACACGTATATACAACTTATGAATGATTAGAAATATCAAGATATGTTCTGGACAATGATTACCTCCCACTACCAGTTATCATGATGAAGGGTTCAGTTCGCCACCTATGCAAAGTATCACCCTGCATTTGAGAGACCAAAAATTATTCTTTTATTCAACAAAATATCTCAAATTCCAGAAGCTAATAGACATGAGTTACACATTTTTACACTTCCCCTAATATATGTTCTGCTTGTTGTTTTACACATAATTAATTACATACATTAAGCCTTAATTTCATATGCATATTCTTCAAAGGGTAAAAAAGCACAAGGTTGCAAAGTAAGTTCTAAATCAAGAAACCGAGTTCTAAATCAAATAATACATGGATTTTGGTGTAGAAAGAATGTTTGGTGCGCTACTGTTTAGTCATTAAAAGCAAATAGTACTTCAATCACGTATGCAAGGATGCATCGACTAAAGTGTGTACCTGAGCAAAAGAATACAGCCTCCAAACATAGTAAGTATGCTCCTTAGAACCAAGTTCAAACAAGAAACTGAAAAGAGTGTTTCCACGAACCCTTTCCATTATAGCTTGCTCAAAGGCACAACCTCCATCAAGAACATAAAGAGCCATCGTATCAATTACTTTACGAAGACGAACATCTTCAAGCAGAACAACGTTTATATCAGGCACATTGGGGGTTAGAACCTGATCACCAAGGTTAATATATTATTACATTTGCAATAATTTTATTTTCTGCAAAGATAATGCAGCATAAAAGGTTAACCTACCAGCTCAGAGTTCTGAGTTGGGATGGAAGTTACTGGAGGACCAGATGGACCTGACAAAATCACAGTGGCACCCTGCATTCCACAAACCATAATCCCATAAGACCCATGCAAGTCATTGCTATTTCAAATCACTATCTCCAATAATCTGCATATTGCGTACTTGTGCTAACAAAACTTTTTTAGAAATATAAAATGTAACACCTCTTTACTCCTGATCGCCATTTGTCCTGGAGGAGGAGCAGGGAGTGATTGAGAGGGAAGAGAAACAGATTTACCCCACCCGATATTCAATTCATGATCATAAACGACCACTCCTGCAACATTAAATAACTTGTGAATACCATTGAAGCGAATAAAAGTTTGTGATTTAAATGCTGCATAAATGATTCAACTACTGAATTTTAAATGGATCTACAAATACTACAAATCAGGTCAGTTCTTCCTTCCAACAAGTATTTTCAGTTTTATCTTATGTGGAAGTTAAGATGCTAATAATTTTTAAAAGAACCTAACCTTGCATTTCATCTTTTGCAGCTTGTCCATCTGCACGGTTCATAAAAGCCACAAAACCACAGTTTTTTTGGCGCTTGCGCTCCTCTTCTGTTCTTGGCCACATTATCTTCACACTAGCAATGGGTCCAAATCTTCCAAATGTTCGCAAAAGAAAGTTTTCATCTACCTAGAACATGTTGACGAAAGAAACAAAAAGGTAAGCTTGCATTGCTTAACCAAATTAAGCACCGTGTTAGCATCACAATCTGACCTGAGGTGCAAGATTCCCAACATAAAGATTGGTGGTCTGAGGATCTCCATCATCCAAGGACCCAAGCTTCCCACTTGGATCAAATTCATCAGGCAACTCGTCAAAGCGACTAGATAACTGAAACAAAGTTTAGACACAAATATATTAAGTGTAAAAGCAATTATAAATAGAATACAAGAAAAAACTAATTTATCAAGTAATATATCGTACAGTTGAAGTAGCACAGTGACGCCCATCCGACCATTGTTCTCGCTCTTGGTTGCGCCTTTCTCTCATTTCTTGTTCACGTTTTAATTCCTCCATAAAAAAATCTATATTCCTAGCCTTCCCTTTTCCTTTGTCTTTTGGCCTCTCTTCCTCTTTCTGTTAGTAGTAGAAGATCGTTAGAACCAACTATAAAAAGTCAAAATCACAAATACAAGAGAGTCAACAAGGTAGCTAACAGCAAAAGAATGTTTCATCTGTTCACTAACCTTTTTTTCTTCTTTACCCTTGGTTGCCATAGAAGGAGGTATGAAAGAAGGAACATATCTGCAGAGGAAATATAACGATGTGTAATATTCAATACATGAGGCACGGTCAAGACCACATGTACATGTCTGCTTCTCAATGCTTCAAACATGCACACAATGATACCCCTATCTATTCTCCTTACCTATACCTAACAAAATCCCACATCTCGTCTAAATTCTAGAATGGTGGTTAAAAAAACAACAAAAGTGAATCCATCGTGATAATGATCCACATCACATAAGATGGTTATTACAGTATTAGTGTACTTTACATGTTATCACGTCCATACTTGATGCGATCTTCCTCAGATCCACATCACATTTGTGTAAACTATATTGCTCGATTGAATAAAACAAACAAAGAAAACTGTTAAAGACTAAAAGACCCAACTGAACTTCAGAATGCTTCATATGAAGACCAGAACTAAGGCATTTCAGCCCAAACACACATTCACAAGGAAAATGATACTTTAGGCTAGTCTGGCCAACCAATAAGCTCGACTTTAGTTATTTCTCTTAAAACATGCAGCTTTCATATTCTTGTACCAGTTACTAAAATCTTGATTTAAGATTGTTAAAAGAAGGTGGTGAAGAAAATAAGACTACACAGTAAAGTCTAGTACAAACCCAGAGTGGCTAGGTGTCAGTAAATCAGTAAGCATAAATGAGCCTCGCCTATAAAGCCTATATAAAATTTAACTGCAAAGTTATTTGAAAGATCGGTATGCAAAGTTATTATATAAACTGATATGAGCACAAACAAGCCAACCCTAGAAAAACAAAACAGAGGTAAGAGTCATGTTTATAGAAGCCCAAATTTAAGGTCTATGAGAACACAGCTTTTGCTCAAAGTTTCCAAGCTTGGTGAGTAACAAGCCAAAACCTAGCCTTCCAGGGCCCACCAAAAGTTTTCATGAGCAAAACCTGAACCTTACCAAACTCAATCTCAGTTATGGAAGATACCAATAGTTGCAAACAGATGGTCAAAAGCCAGAATCCAAACTTTACATATTATACAAAAAATTAATTCTTCGGTCAGGACTCGAGAGTGTGTACAAACACTTCAGGCCATGAAAATCCTATATGAGGGAAGTACAACTAATTGCACAGACTAAGAGTTGGATATAAAAATGTGAACTTGGTAGCTTGATTCACATTCAATATATTATTACGTAACAGGCCAAAAATTAAATCAATTTATGAGCTACATACAACGAGCCTCCTAGCTTCTTAAAACTATCATCCTAAACAAATAAGTAAACGTCTGATGACACCATCCTAAACAATAAAAGTCTGATGGCACCATCACCTTATAGGTTCTACATTCAGAACACCTTATAATAAGAGCATTGCAACAAAGTTAATCAAAAGCATTTGTTACCTACTCCCCTTCTTTGAACCAGATACATCTTTGGAATTTCCACCTGCGATTTGTGCATGAATAAAAGGCCCATTTGCTTATTAATGTGTCCATAAAAAAATAAATCATTTATTTAACCATATATATGCACAAAACAATATCACATTCAAAAACATAATATTATATAACCAAACTAGAAAATGCATGCGAGGATCTGTTAACAGAAACTGACCTGTATCAGACTTCACTTTCTCATCTGGGTTAACTGTTCCACCTCGAACAAAAAATTTTAACCCGGATGCACTATCCCCTTGAAAAGACTCCAAAAATTCAGCATATAGACGAGCTGTTTCATCCTCAGCCCTCTACATAGATAACCATTTAACAAATCTGTTAACATTCTTACTAACAAACCAACATAAACACATCAACAGATTCTCACAAGAATCTTACCTTTTTCTTCGCCTCTTCTTCTTCACGGTGCTTTTGAAAAGGTGTCTTCTTCCGTGTAATTGAAAAAGAACTCATCTTTCCGTCAAAAAAGCTTTCATGTGCTTCCCAAAAACTCAAGTACGAGAGTACACGTTAAGCCGTTAACCTGAAACCAGCATATAAGTTGTAGACAGATTCATTTCCTCCTTTCATACAACACGAGTTTCATTGCTTTCAACGAGTTAAACACTTTTACGATGACAATTACATTCTCCATATTATCCATAAACGCAAAAGGCAACAGTTATACGGAATAGGTAGAGTTTTACGACACGAGCTTCATTACATCCTTATATAATCAAACATTTCAAATGACAAATTAGACCTAAGCGCGCTCTAACGTCACAAAATGAGCTCAATCTGTAAAACTAAACCAACATATTGCATCTGTAACCTAGTTTTTATAAACAGAAGCAAACCCTAGCACATGACGCACTTATTTCAAGCCAAAGCTTCTACATTCTTCGAACGCTAGTTCTAACAATTTCAATCTAAACCGATTAACCGCAAAATAAACAGCAACATGCGTAATAATAAAGAAACCCTAATTTTGAACAAGTGATGTTTCATGTTTCAATTAACGCGATTTTAACCTAAATATCCGGATTCCAATAGACGAGTTATAGTTAATAGAATTGGAAATAAAAGTTACCGTGATGTTCGATCGGTGAAGAAAACTGATTCAAGAACCAATAATCCGGAGGTGGATGTTTTGGGTGCCGCAGATGTTTGTGCGTGAATAAGACCATAAATCATTTTTCTCTTTTTTGCATTTTTAATTTAATCTTTTTAAATTAAAACTAAACAAAAACAAAGAATTATTTCATTAAATAAATAAACATTACATTAATTCTCACTTCTTGTTAATTACGTCCAAATCGTTAACTTAGTCGGTTTTTTAACGTAATCTTTTGCCAGCTATTTTCATGTTTTTATGTACTTTGAGGACCAATTATAAACAAGTGAATATGAGAGGGGTGTTAAATGTTAGATCTCATCTTCTACCTTTTTTCATCATAGTAGACAAACAGATGAAGACCAAGCCCATACTTCGTTCGATTTGTCCAAATTCGGTTTGATTTTGGTCCAATTTTGGTTTGAAATGATGTAAGAACCATTTCCCCTTGACTGGTTTGGTCTAATTTTGTTCCGTTACGATTCAATTTTGATCGTCAAGGTCCGATTTTGATCATCACGGTGGTGCAAGAAGAGGATAGATATGGTGGTTGTGGTGGCTGCCAACTGTTCTTTTATGGAAATGTGAGCCATCACCAACGTTATGGAGAAAACGCTCATCCGGAAACCGCCACCCAAAACCCGGGAAGGGTGGTGTTCCTCGGCGTTTTGGCTTCAAAACGCAACCCACAACACTGCATTACGCTCGGTCTAACAAGAAACAAACAACTGGATAACAAAACCTGTTGTGTTCGGTTGGTAACGGTTAAATTTGTAACGGTAACGACAATGAATTTAAAAAATTTAATGCCCAGATTAGTGTTGGCACTCGTATAACTTATGATATAAAAGGCTTTTAAAACGACGTATAGTTGGTTAGTGATACCACTGGCAACAATGTTGTAAAGGATCTCGACACGTGTTTTAAATCGATTGAAACCATAAAAACTATACTGATACCGGTCCAGGCAATTCACGCACACTCATACTTATGTTGTTCGGTCGGTATCAGTTTGATTCGTCATGGTATCCGCACGCTTTGTGTTGTGTTGTATTCTCATATTATTAGGACTTGTGTGACATCCCATATCAGTTGGGAGAAGAACTAAGCCTTCTTTATAAGGAGGTGGATACCTTCCCTATCATAACACGTTTTGGGCGCTTAATGGTAGTGGATGAGAGGAGAACTTCACAGTTAAGCGTGCTCAGGTGGGAATAGTATCAGGATGGGTGACCTCGGAGTAGTATCAGGATGGGTGACCTCCTGGGAAGTCTTCACCCGGGCAACCAAAAGCAAATCCGTGAGGCGATAGTGGTACGTCCCGGCCAAAACAGACTATATTATGGTACGACGATAGCTGGGCTATTACAACCTGGAAGTTGGATGTACCTGCTTATCATCATATATGATTAAAAGTCACATATCGTGATTATCGTTAAAAAAACATATCTAAAACTAACCCGAGAATCAACTTGAAAAATAAATTATAAATATTCAGCTACATTTATAATAAACTTATACTTCAATAACTTATAAATTCTAACAATTGTATACCAATTATTGTTCCAATAGGACTGTATACAGTGTTATTAATATATTTAAGTTTTGATGCGAGCACCATATTTAAGATCAATTTTAGATAATCATGCATGCATCACCTAAATGCTAATATCATAACCGTCTCAATCCAATAAGTTTTTTTTTTTCTTTTTTTTTTATCTGTAAATCAGGGGGTGTTTGGGTGAGCTTTTAAAACTTGCTTTTTTGCTTGTTGAAAAGTAAATTGTGTTTGGCAAAGCTCCTTCAAAAGCTTCAAATTGGAGCTTTTCAAAAGTTGCTTTTGCTTTTCAAAAAGAAAATAAGCAAATTTTAAAAGCTTAGCCAAACACCCCCTCAATACTTGAATAGTCATCCCATCACATGTGCATTATGTTTTAAATTTTCTCGTCAGTTTGGATCAGGTATGTTTGATAGACCTGCATCTCTCCGAGGATATGGCTGATGATACGACTTCTTGGAGACGTAGGATGGTTAAAGACTTATACGGAGATGATATAGTTTGGTTTAGAAATATGTATTAGGGTCATAACCTAACCTACTTGGTATAATTTGTTTTTATTACTATTAGTGTTTATTTTTATTACAAATACTGTTATTTATTAAAATTATTTTATCTAGTTATCATCCTTTTTTTTGTTGTTTTACTAAATATTACACTTTTTTAATATTCTATTTTATACTTTATTTATTTTTCTACTATTATTTTGCTTGTTTTTTGAGCACGGGGGTCCATTGGAAGCAACCTCCCTGTTCCCTAGGGACAAAGGTAAGGTTTGCTTACATCCCACCCTCTCCAGACCCTACTAAGGGTATGTTTGGTATGCGGTAATGGAACAAGCAAGAGAATGAAATGGATGATGAAATGGAATGAACATAGGAATGAAATAGATTGTTACCATTCTGTTATCCTGTTTGGTTACCATGTGAGAATAAAATGAGTTATTAATTTTGTGTTGTTTGGTACGTAGGAAACAACAAAGGAATGGAACACCTTTCATTAAATTTGACAAAAATACCCTTGCCTCTAAATAAAGAAATTTTTTAACTTTTATAACATTATCCATTTAAAATTTATAATAACCATTGGTATTAAAAAAACACTTTTGACTAATACAATTTTATAATCATTCAACATTTATCAACAAAATAAAAATCATTCACCAAACGGTTTCCAACCATTAAAAAAAAGTTATCAAAAATTTGCCAAGCTAAAAAAATATAAACAATTCAAAAGCTGTGATATCATGCCAAGCAGTATCTTCAAGCATGTCCCTTACTCATTCAAGTTTGCGTTCTTCATCAACCTTAAAAAAGATAACCATCAACTCCTCATTATGTGCGAGCCCACATATAGCCTTGTTACACTGGCGAGTAGTCAAACCCACAACTTTGTTCATCTCTGCCCAAAGTTTGTTATGTAGTTCCTCTCTATTGCTTTCCGTTCCAAAAACTCTATTAAATGTATCTGTAGCCCCCTAATCTCCGAACCAATTATTTTTGCCGACTCTTTCAAGTTGTTCATTTAAGGATCCCAACTGTTGCGCCTTTTTCTCTTTCATTGTACACTTGATTCTTCTCCGGATGCAACATATGAAGGACTGTTTAAGTGTTTAGCGGCTGGTCAACACATATATCATCTAAGCCATCTTCAGCAGCATGTTGTTCTTCTCTATTTATGTCAGATATAATATCAGCAGCAGTTTGTGCATCTCTACCAGTTGCTCGATCCTTTCCAAATACAACACACATGTCCCAGTAGTGAGGAAATTTCTTTCCTCTCCATTTTGCTGCATTTTTTTGCACCTAACAACGCACGTCATCATAATCAGAGACTCAAAGTTAAGAAAATATATAAATAATAATGTAAAAGAAAATACTATACATATTCACACATTACCTTTATATGAAATCATTGGAGGAGGAATAATTGCCATGTAATTTTGGAGGGTGAACCAATTTTGGGGGAAAAACCAAGGATGAACGGAAGAAAATTGTTGAATGGCATGAGAAGGCAAAATAGAGAAACCACCATGATAAATGGGACGGAATGAAAATAAAAGAGGGGGGGGGGGGAGGAATGAAATTGATATGTTTAAAGGAATGTGATTCCATTTGGTAATAGATGATTTCTTTCCTTTCTTCAACCAAACACACTAATCTTCATTACCTTTGAATGACTCATTTCATTTCATCCTTCATTACCCCTTACCAAACACTACCTAATAGTTTTTGCTATGTGTGAGATTTACCCGATATGATTGTTGTTGTTGTTGGTCGTCAGTTCCGTCTTGTCTTCTTATGTTTGGATTTAACATTGCATTTTCAAACACAAGAGGACCAATTTAAACCATTTTAAAACGATGGGGTTATTACTGTATTTTCCAAAAGCCAAAAAGAACCCACACCGGAAGGCAGCAATTCTCCTTTTTCATTCATTCATTCATTGATACAAAAGACGCACTGCTCATAGCTCCGGTCAACGGTCAACCCACGGCGAATCTCTAATGGTGAGCTCTCACACACTCTCACTGTCAATATATATATATATATATGTATATATATCTGCGCATACACCTTCAATACCTAATTCTGTTTTCGAATCTCGTTGATTACTTGCGTATAATCTAATTCGTTATCGTAGTTAGGTTTTAATGTGCAATTTGATTATATGAGTTGATTTAGGAAGCGTTATTAACTTATTATGATGTTTGTGTATGCTAATTATTGGAGTCATGTAAACCCTAGCTATTGTATTGTTGTTACTTTCATTTTTTAATGCTTGAGATATACCTGATGATGTAAAGTATAAAATATTAAATGAAAATTTTTGTTTGTAGTGGTGGTTGAGTGATTTTAGATGAGTAGCTTGTTGTCAGTTAAGGAATTTTGTGTTCTGCACTAGGTTATAGCTTGAGTGCTCGACTACTGTTGATGCTTTTAGCTTTCACCTGTGGTTGGATGGTTGAGTAATTATTATTTGTAAGATGATCTGAATGATTTGTTCTAAATGACTGTGAATGGTTTAGGTGCCGATTTAATTTGTAGGATTTTGGTGTGGTAAGTTATATGAAATGCTAGCGAGCTGATATGTGATTTTACATTTCTGGTAGTTACTTACCCGTGCTGATTATTTGTTGTTCTTTGTCTGAGTGCAGGCTAATAAGCACACGATTATACTCATGCAGACATCTCATAACCGTGCAACTAGGACATTTATGGATTATGAGTCGATAAGTCAAGCAATGGATGGTATGTATACTTGTATAGTTTACGCACTAGGTTTTTAGGGGAAAAAATTGATAATTTGCTATTATGTTGTCTAAATTATAACCAATCTATTAGCAGTTAGGAGGACTGCTTATGATGTTGAAGTGTGTTTGATTCTATTGATTAGCAATCTCCCTTTATTCTCTTGTGTAATTCTTGCTAAGATTGATTAAAGTTACTCAATTTAATGCTTAATATTTTTGGAACTTGGAAGTACTAGGTGTACGTAGGATGTTTGTAATATGACTTGGAGATTGTTGGATGCTTCTCATTAAGGCCTTGTTTGATTAACTTTGTGTTTGAGGATTTGCTAAATGTTTTACAGTTCTTTTCTTTCAAATAAGAGGCCCACTGAGCCAATCAGAGGTCAAAAGCATTTAAACCTATTTAGATGCAAACCAACACCATTTGAATGCTACATAATAAGCCCATACTTGACTTCATATAGTTGTTTTATAAATTTCTATACTCGTAACAGTCTAACAGGTATAAATTACTTTGAATATCTAGCACCGTAATGACTGTAAGTTTATTGTTTTGGAGTATATTCACTCATATATTCATCAACTGCACCAGACCGCTTACGTGGTGCTTAACTGTACATTTACCAGGTAGAGATGCTCAATGGTATTAATAATGGAAGTTTTAGTTAAATCAGAGATAATTATATTAACATATCATGGATAGCAAGAATGAGAATATACTGTGTGCTAAAACATGTGCATGCATACAAGTTTTATTCTTACACATTTAATATACTACGGTGTGCAATAATGCCTAAATCTTGCATGTGCTATGTGCAGGTATATGTGCACTATATGAAAGGAAGCTTAAAGAATTGAATCCAGCTATGAGAAATATCACTTATGACATTGAAGATCTTTATAATTTCATTGATGGCCTTACTGACTTGAGTGCTTTGGTGTACGCTTTCTTTCTCTTTTTTACTTAATACTACTGAAATATACTGGTATATCAATTATACTTCAAATCCTCTAAAACCCTTTTTTTCCTTAGATAAAATCTTGAATTTTATGTCCTGCATATTTGAATTGATGAGACACTCGTTGGTTATATTTATGAAGAACCCTAGAAAGACGAGTGAGAATGTGCAACTGTGCAAGACATGTGAGGATATACGAAATATGTCTTAGGCTGTTGCTATTAAGAATATTATTCATCTACTCTCTATTTTCCATTGTAATTGCAGATTTTATTTTATTTTTTTGGTGATCTTTGAATTCAGAATTACTTCTTTCTTAATCCACATTGTTTCTTGAAATTATTATTATTATTATATATAATATAAGGTAATTTCATAATACCAAATCTTCACACTTTATGTTAGAGGTGACAGCATCACATGAAAACACCTTTTGTTCCTGTATATATAATATAATCAATATTACATTAAATATCATTGCAAAACAAGACTATTTGTCTGTTTGATTAATGGTCTACATCTTTGAATAAAGTGACTCATCCCCTAGGTCTATTTTTAATGCGTTGAATACGATTACAAAACCAAGGCCAAATCTTATACTGCATTAAAGTAATACTTTGGGGACCCATTAAAAATTTGTTATCCCTATATCATTTTGGATTAAAAGTAACCCAGATTGACCCTTTTATAAGTAAGTGGGTCAAAATTGCACACGTTTGGTGTATATTTGCTATGTGCAGGTTACATGAATATCGATCAAAGCTTTCCTTTTTCTTTTTACATGAAACGTCGCTTTTGTTGCTAAATAGATATAATTTTGGCTTGCAGTTATGATCACTCAATCCAGGCATACCTGCCAAATGATCGGCAATGGATCAGACAAAGGATGTTTAATCACCTTAAGAAATTGGCTCATTGATTGGTGACAAACTTGTTCTGTATATCATACCAGATTGTTATTGCACTTGTATTTTAACTTCAACTTCAAATGCACACTCTTAGGCTTGTAAAACTTGGCTTGTGCCTCTAGTGGGAAAATTATCGACAGTTTGTCATCTATGTTTTCTTGTTTTTTATGGGTGGTTTGTGAGTTTGCTCATTAATACTGCTTATATTAACAAAATGCAATCAAGATGTAGTCTTGTAATGTGCTTTTAGAGTGTAATACAGCTTGACTACATAATGAGTTTGAATAACTTACTGTGATATTGATTATATATCTCCTTTAGTGTGCGATGGGAATTATCTATGATGGAAAAGTAATATATACGTATTCTTAAGGGGGTTAATTGGAAATTAATACAAAGGGGCTAAAGTGTAAGATAAGATTAGTATAAGTAATAGAGGATAAATCTTGTTAGAGGTAGGCATGAGTTGTTAGATTTTTAGGGGTCCGATGTATGGAGAGAGGGCATAGCCCGGGATTATCGTTGTAACCTATCCTTTATGTTCATAATACAGTTGTCTATTTTGTTCCTATTATCTTTCTTATATCCAATCTATCACAATCAATTATTCTAGATCCTTATCAGTGTGAGTGTGTGTGTGTGTGGTAAGTTATGGCACCTTGAAGGTTGGTTGAAGATGTCCAAGTAGAGAAATATGCTATATTGGCTAACTAGTTAAAGCCTATGTTTCACGCGGGTGAAAAATATAATAAAAATAAAAAATTAATATCTGCAATACGTAAATTCAGTTGTTTCATATAATAATTTTTATTCATGGCTTTTTTATTAAGTTTTTGATATTATGCACTATAATTTTAAGTCGAAAACCAAATCTTGATGTTTGATTTATTTCAAATAAAACATTCATACCGATATTGTTATATTAAATATTGTGTGTATAAAAATGATATTTATAACAGAATGTTGTCACAGATTTAAAAACTAAATTTACAAAGACTAAGGTTTTGTTGTATAAAGAAAATAAATAAAAATATATTATATTTTAATATAAAAAGAGAAATGATAAACAATCTTAAATGGTTGTGTTAAAGAGATATGAAAAGACAATGTCATATTGTGAATTATGAAAATGTTAAATATAATTTTGGTTTTATACTTGAAGAGAAATCACATTTATATATGTTAAGTCAATAAATTAAACACAATTACCATTTCAGTGGAATTGGTAAGTACATTTGGTTTGAAACATGAGATCTTGGATTCCAAACATCACACAATAATATATTTTTCAAAATTTTATAAAGCCTTACGGGTCATGGGTTATAATAGGAAAACAGGTCATGAGTCATAATATAATAGGAAATAGTGACATATCTACTTGGCATCCGTGAGTGCCTAGTCAAATGACATGTGGATAACTTGTGTTGCTTTAATAGTATAGATAGATTAGGATTAGGATATAACCCGTGTAATACACGGGTGGTTAAAAGAACAAAACAATAAAAAGTTAAATTTAATAACATACCTTATGGATTGATAAGATATAAATAATGATAAATAAAATTTTATAATTGATAAATATCTAAAAACCTCATTTAATACAACATTTAAAGTTACATTTGTAACTTTGTTAGTAATTCTATATATGGTAATAATATCATTTGGTATTTTAGTTGGCTAGTATAGTTGAATAGTATAGATAGATTTTTTTTTTTGAAAATTGACTTTCATTAAAAACAAACACAACCAACGACTATCACCAAGACGGAGAAAGACGCTGAAATCCAAAAACCAAAAACAACAATCACGTTACATCAAATAAACACCATCTTTTCCAATCCACTACCCCTATCTTAGATCTATTTTTGTACCAAAGAAAACCCAAAGATTTTATATCCGCAACCATTTCTACCACCTTAGTGTTCTTGCCCGAAAAAATCTTTTCATTCCTAGCCCGCCAAATCCTCCAACAAGTAATGATGACAATTCCATGAATAATCAATCTCTTGTTCCCCATCGCACCACAAACCTTATGCACTTCCACCAAATCATTGACATGAAAAACAAAAGATCTAGGGATGTTGCACCATGAACCAATCGCATTCCAAACGGCCATAGAAATGAAACACCCGGTTAACAAGTGCTCGAGCGATTCCTCATTACTCTCACATAAAGCTTAACTATGATCATCACAATGCAAATGACGTCTAGCTAAAGCCTGCTTGGTTGGAAGACTATCCAGAACGGCCCTCCACATAAAAATATTACATTTTTTCGGGACCAATCGCTCCATTGAAAACCGAAACTCCCAGCATCCACAACGGACCGCACCATCCATCTTTTAATCGCCGAAACCTCGAACTCTTTGCAGCTACCAACCGCCCAAGACCATGAATCTTCACGGTTAGGTAAATAATCCCATCCAATTTGATTACCATTTCAAAGCCTTTCAATTAAGTCACCTTCAAAAATATTTAAACAAGTGCATATATGTTCTGGGCTATGTAAACTTAACTCACATGTTTCTCTTGTAACTTGTTTTTATTTTCACATTTGTTACATCGGTAATATTTCTTTTTTTCAATTAAAAGAAATCTTAATTTGAATCTTTTCTCTCATGATAAATAAGAGGGTATGTACATTTAGTGAACCCTATGTTCTTATCCCTTAGGACGTTAATTACCATCTTCGTAAACAAAATGTCATCACATTCACACCCTTATTATATATAGAGATAAAAATCAATGGTTCACGCCACATAAGTCCTTTTGGATGATTCTAATGCTTTATTTTTCTTTTTGGCATTTTTTGATTATTTCAATGTTCGTTTTTTGCTTTAAGGGGGTGTTTGGCCTAGCTTTTTTAACCTAGATTTTTTTTTTTTTTTTACAAAATAAGCTTAATTAGGTGTTTGTTTTAGCTTTTTAAGCTTATGCTTATAAGCTTATATAAGCTAATTTGAAGAAACTTATTTGAAGATGGTTTTTTAGCTTATTTGATGAATCTTATTTGTATAAGTTACTCATTTGTCCCAAATGGTGATGGATTAATCAATACTTATTGAAACAACTTATTACTCTAACAGATTAAAGAATGATGGATTTAACAATTTATTATCAACTTGTAAAATATAAGCTAATCCAAACACTTAAAAAGAGCTTATCAAATAATAGAAAATAAGCTATAAGCTACTTTAAAATATAAGCATACGCCAAACAATAAAAGCTAGGCCAAACACCCCCTAAATATGTGACCTTTTGTATTAGTTTTGGTATTGTAAAAAACATAACCAAAAGCAATCGAATTCGCGTTGATTTACCGCCACAATGCTCGGGCTTTACCAACCAAATAAACGATGTTTTAAATATGTTTTTTTTTCTATAGCATAAGCTATACGAGTTTTTAGAAAATTCTTACCAAAACTCGTGTCAAAACCACATCAAACAATTTAAAAAAAATTCTACAAAAGTTTAACTAACTTCTCACCCAAATGGGAAAACCAATTTTATATATTGCTCTTTCAATTTTTATTTTTTTTCATTCCTTTGTATGTTATTAATCTTTACTAAAACCAAAATAAAATAGAAAAATACTTATGAACTATCCGTTGGTGTCTCTCTACTTGTGATACGAGAAATTTGGTCGAGCATACAATCAGGTGTTGAGTTGATACTCATAAACACAACAAAGAAAAACACATAACCATGTTGCTAACTTGCAAATATTATTAATCTATAATTTGCATAATAAACTGATTACAAAGAAGAGTATTTATAAGAATTAGATAACTCCTAATTCTACTCAAACTCTACTACGAACTATCTTTATGTAATATTCTTAAATAGATAAGCCAACATGTTTACTTATTCCTAAATACTAGAACGAGTTTGATTATAATTCAAACTCCCGGTTTGGCCTAACTCACCGAAACCGGTTTGATAATTCCCAACATTTACCCCTAAACTTCTGAACCGTGTTCAGGAGTTCTTTAATTCAAAGTAAATCTCTCATTTCCTTTAACTACGTTAGTATATCAGCTCGTTGCTCGCTTCCGCTAACGTGAACAACATCTACTTCTTCAGCTTCAAAACATTCTCGAATAAAATGATATCAAGACTTTATATGCTTAGTTCTTTTGTGGAATACGAGATTCTTGACAAGGGCGATAGCTGAGGTGTTGTCAATATTCAAGTTTACTCGTTGAGGCGGCTCACCCAAGAACTTACTCAATAACTCGCGAAACCATATCGCTTGACATGCTGCTTTGGTAGCAGCCAATTACTCAGCCTCACAATATGAGAGGGCAATGATGTGCTAAAAGTAGTTATTTAATTTATTAACTAAAATTACACTAATCTAGATACTAAGTAATAAATTCTAGACTCTTAAACTTAACTAAACTACTAACCGACAAGTGAACCGATCGACTCTAATACAGCTAAGTAAGTCCGGATATCGAACCCATGAGACTCTTTAAATTACGTTTATTAGCTAATTAGACTCGACTACAAAACACGACTTATTATTTATATTTGTTTTGGGGGGTTTTTATTTAAAATACTAATTTAATACTATTATTAAAAACTAATTAAGAAAACAAGTAATTTAAACAAAAACAAAGTTTGTTGTGAAAATAAAATGATGATGAGAAAACTACCTAGGCTAGACTCCCCTAAATTTCAGTAATGAATTTACTCGGGAAAATATTTAGTTATGGACTGGGATCGTAAAATAGACACTTAAAATAAAACCCGAATAGGACTCCTGACCCTTCTCAAGAAAAACTATGGAATAATAACAATTAATCAAATAACAACCTATCATAATGACAAACAATAATCAGGGCAACTATGGAATAATAACAATTCATTGACCTAATGGCAACCTATCATAATGACAAACAATAATCATAATGACAAACAATAATCATAATAACCCTTCTCAAGACACAAAGTAATTGACCTAATAGCAACCTATCATAATGACAAACAATAATCAAGGCAACTATGGAATAATAACAATTAATCAAACAATCCTAAATATCCATACGCATCAATTTAATATAAGTAAACCTGTTACTAGTTCATAAAATCATAACGATAAATAAATCCCAAATCAAAACACAACGTCAAAATAGGTTCATCATAAGCCTAGGCAGTCTATAATGTTTAGCCTAACATCATAAAATCAAACAAAACAATAATAGACGAAACCATGGCCACCATAAATAAGAACGGAAGAATAAAGGCAATAAAACCCGGAGTCTTCGTCCTTGAATATTAAGCACTTCGCCGGCTGATTCCTCGACTCCATAGCTGCCGAAAACTGACCTCAGACGCCTCGGAACTCACCAAATTCGTCTGGACATCAAGGTTTGATTAAGGGTGAGTTTAGGGGTCTTTATATAGGCAACAGGGGTCCAAAAATAGGTTTAAGACGGTTAAACAGGAACATTTTGGAAATCCGGACACCGCCACCACCCGCCGCGCCGCACGACGAGCCCCTTTTCCTTGGCCGCGTGGCGCATCGGCTTGGGGGGGCTGGTTAACCTCGCTGGTCTGGTTCACTCCTGGTTCGGTCCGGTTCGTTTCCTGATGCGTCGGTTCTCCGGTTCGGCTTGTTTTTGCTCGTTTTTCGCCCTCTTTTCACCAGAATTATAACCCGAAACCTAAAACATAAAACTTAGTTAGTAGTATGCAAATCTTACGAGAAACCGCCAAAAACTAATAAAATATTAAATAAAATAAACACGGGATTAAAGTATAATATACGTTATATCAGGCAACGGTACCTTTCTTCTGCGAACACCACGAAACCGGCTTTTTTCCAAAATAGAATATGTCTCTAGAAGTACTCTGACCTTCAGGTCAATATTATGATTGTTGTCACAAAACCAACCAACATCTTCGTTCCTACTTGTTCATAATTAATCTCGAACCGTACGGTTCATTTTACATACCTCAGAATCTGTTTTATAGCTGACCCATGAGACACTCTTGGACTTTGCATGTACCGACTCACCACCCCGACCGAGTATGCAAGATTAGGTCGGGTGTGAGGTAAACATTTGAGGCAACCGACCACTTTTCGGTATTCGGTGGGTCGATATTGGCTTCATCTTCAGCTTTAGAAAACTGCAACCTGGACTCCATAGGAATGAGAATTGGGTTACTTGATTCCATCCCAGTTTGAGCCAAAATCTTCCTCGCATACGCTTCCTGCTTAATTATAATTCCACCTTGCTCTTGTGAAACCTCGATTCCGAGGTAATACGCTAAGTTTTTGAGGTCTGACATCTTGAACTTAGACGTCATTCCTTTCTTGAACTCGGAAATGATGCTCAAACTCGTGCTTGTTACAAATAATTCATCAACAAAAGCAGCAACAATTAGTAAATGTTTTCCGCCTCTCTTGCGGTACACCGACTGTTCTTTTGAGCAGCGAATGAATTTCATATCCTTTAATATGTGATCCAACTTGGTATTCCAATCTCTCGGAGCTTGTCTCAACTTGTTCAAGGCTTTAAGCAACTTATAAACCTTGTATTCCTCGCCCCGTTTTTCAAAGTCTTCCAGTTGAGGCACGTGCACGTCTTCTTTTAACTCGCAGTGTAAAATGCGGTTATCTCATCCAGATGGTGAATTTCCCATTATTTAGCAGCCGGTAAATCTATCAATAAGAAAATGGTCTCAATACAGGCCACGGGTGTAAATACCTCATCAAAATCAATCCCATGCTGCTGAACAAACCCTTTCGCCACCAAACAGGACTTGTGTTTATTTATTGTACCATCTGCATTTATTTTAACCTTAAATACCCATTTTATCCTTAAAACTTTAACATCTTTGGTGTCTCAACTAGCCTCCAAGTTTCGTTTTTCGTGATAGACCTTGAGTTCAGCTAGCATTGCTTTCACCCATTCAGACTTCGATTTCGCTTCTTCATAACAGTTTGGCTCTTCGTCACTCATACGCCAAAGCTCATCAAAGTCGAGATCGACATGCAAGACATAGTCATTCAGTTTTCAGGGTAAAAATGACCCGTTCAGATATACGATCCGGAGTATGAGCTTGGTTATGGTTCGTTGTTGCTGTTTCGGTTGCTGTTTGACGAGTTGAACCATCTGCAGGTGCCGATTTTGAGCCCATATTTATACCTGCAGAACTATGATCAGTTGCTGGGCTATTTTGGGCTTGACAAGGGTCTGTAGTTTCTGTTAACAGGGTTGCCGCAAGACTGGTTTGGGATGTTACTTGGCCCATCTCTTGTTACATGTATCAGGCATGTTCCAGAATCAACAATATTTCCCCAAATGTAAGTAAAAATACCCATTCAGTTTGTTCACCTGTTTTAATCCAACTCTAGCCCGCTCCTTCATTAATAATCACGTCCCGACTGACATGAATTTTTTTGGTCCTCGAGTTGTACAAACGATATGCCTTTGAGCCCGATTCGGTTCCGAGATGAACTAGTGATATTGAGTGACTGTCTTACTTCTTTAAATGTGTAGCTTCAACTGTAGCATATGCCATGCATCCAAATACTTTTATATGCTTTGTAGTATCTCGGATTTTTTCGTATTTGTATTTATTGGTACCTAACTTGGTTTAACTTATTTTATAATTTCATAAGTTCAATCATGCCAAACAGTCCTTAAAAACTTTTAAAATCGCTTAAAATGGCTAAAAATGCATTTTCGGGAACTACATGGACTAAGTTTGCTAATTCTTTCATATTTTTGACTAAATTAACGAAACTTAAGCTCCAAGTTATGTCAACTAAAGTTTTAAAATATCCAAAGTCGTTTTCTTGATGCTTAAGGCAAGATCTTTAAGGTATTGGACATGATTTTGTCATTTATTGATTATTTTGTTTCCTAAACGAGTTCGTTTACCAAATAAATGAATTTATGGACTTATTATTTAAACTTACATAACCTAAAACCCAACTACTGTCTTTGGTCATTCACAACGTCAAACCCACGAAATTCTTCTTCCCCATTATCATATTCTTCATATATAATCGAATTATTTCAAGACTAGTTGACTTTGGTGTTCAAGGCTTCTTTGACCATGATTTTCTCATTCTTCTATTCATCTTCGGGGTAAGTTGTTTGTTTAAAAATTGTAAGTTTTTATCTATAGAACAAAAGCCCTCAATAAATTTTACTGATTGATGGGGTTTTGTCGGTCAATTGCTTTCCGACCCGTTTAGGGGCATAAAAGTCAATATTAATGATTTTTCAATTAGTATATCTTCTTATCGGAATTAGCTTTCGTCCAGAAGACTTTTAGTTTTATCTCGATATTTTGAGTGTACTCACCAAAACCCGACTCCCGACTCGCTTTTCAGATTCTGGTTAGTCCCAGCTCGCTTATTTACTGAAAACCTCATAACTAGAGTTTTATACATCCGTTTGGATTCATTCCAGCGGCTATGTTCTCGGTTTCGACCCGATTTTATTTTTTATAAGTGTAGGTCTGGTTGGATCAGAAAACTTGTCATATTAACTTTACTCGTTTATTTTCTCTCGGTTTATTCACTTAATTGTCAAGGCGAGATATCACTCCCCTTTTTATTTTACTATTTTACGTTTTGGATACATATCTGTACGAATACTTCCTTTTATATTACACACATACACAAAACTAGCAAACGAATGATTGTGTGTATTCAATCAAATGTTATTTGTTACTTGCTTATGTGCTTACATTCTATCATATTCGGAGATGTCCATCACATTCACATTATAGTATGATCATACGCCGTCCTAGTAGCTATAGCCCGTGTTCGTGAGGCATGGTCAACAGACAATCACATTTGAATAATGCAGGTTCCAGGACTTGATCATGGTTAAAAAGGGCGAAAAAGAGCTAAAACAAGCCAAACCGAAGAACCGGAGGATCAGGAAACGAACCGGACCGCATCAGAACTGAACCGGACCGGCCCCCTATTTTTCCACGTCACGCTGCGCAATGAGGAGGTGCTATCCTCGTCACACGGCGCAGGGAGCATCAGATTTCCAAAATATTCTTTATTTTTTTATTAGTTTTGGGCCCAGAAAACCTATATAAACACCCCTAAACTTAACCCTAAGCATACCCTGCGAACCAGAGCCGAATTTGGAGTTTCCCGGAGCTTAGGATTGCGTATTTTGGCGAGTTTGAAGGCAAGGAATCAACCGGTGAAGTGCTCCTCGATCAAGAACGAAAACTACAGGTTTTATAACCTATTTTCTTCCGTTTATATTATTTTTCACCATGATTTCCTTTAAGTTTGTTTTGTTTTATTTTATAATGATAGGCTAAACGTTATAGACTATCTTGGTGTGATGAACCTTTGTTGAAGTTTGATTTTGACTTGGGA
Organism: Bidens hawaiensis; assembly: GCF_021521415.1. Taxonomy (NCBI): domain Eukaryota; kingdom Viridiplantae; phylum Streptophyta; class Magnoliopsida; order Asterales; family Asteraceae; genus Bidens; species Bidens hawaiensis. The sequence goes on along the minus strand of NW_027493579.1, from coordinate 199,833 downwards.
TTTATTTACCATTATGGTTTTATGAACTAGTAAAATGTTTAATTATATTGAGTTGATGCATCTGGATACTTAGGATTGTTTGTTGAGTTTTATTATTCCATAGTTGCCTTGATTATTGTTTGTCATAAGATAGGTTGCTATTAGGTCATATACTTTGTGTTTTTGACTATTTTATGATTGACTCGCGATAAGATAATAGGAATAATATAATTTAATCAAAGAAACTTCTGCTAATCTAAATAGCTGTAAGGTGCTAGGTTATTGATAGGTTTTTGTTGATCAAGCTTGCTAGATTTAGGTTTTTGTAAGGAGTCTGGCTAGGTTTGATTGGTTAATTTTGTCTATCGAATCAATAAAATATATTAAACCGCATTTGATTTCCGCGCTGTAAGGTAGGATTTCGTTTAAAGGAACTAGTTCATAATTAATTAGGTGACCGTAAGGAAACTTGATTCTTAAAACTGGCGTGCGTTAAAACTTATTAGAAACTCATAGGCGTATTCTTGAGAAGGGTCAGGGGTCATGTTCGGGTTTTCTTTTAAGTGTCTATTTTACGATTCCGGTTCCATAACTAAATGTTTTCTTGGTTAATTGACATCTGAAACTTAGGAGATTCTAGCCTAGGTATTTTTCTTTTATCATTTGATTAAAATCAACCAAATTGTCTTTCGTTTAAATTAGTTATTTTTATTAATTAGCTTTTAATAATAGTTTAAATTTAGTATTTTAATAAAAACTACCTTTAAAACAAACAAATAAATAGTCGTGTCTGTAGTTTAGTCTAATTAGTTAGTTAACGTAATTAAAAGAGTTTCGTGGGTTCGATATCTGGACTTACTTAGCTGTATTAGAGTCGACCGGTTCATTTTCCGGTTTGTAGTTTTAGTTAAGTTAAGAGTCTAGAATTATTACTTAGTGTCTAGATTAGTGTAATTTTAGTTAATAATTTTATAAATACTTTTAGAACATCAATTAGCCTCCCGTCCGCATGTAGTTCTTCGTTACCAATTCGTTCCTCATAATCCTTCATTCGACCGACCACATCTTCATACCCAACTTCCTTTAAATTAACCGTTTGTTCAATTGAAGCAACAATGCGAATATACCTTTGGGGAAGGCTTGCAATAAACTCCTTGACGAGCTTCGTCTGATCCACAACCTCACCAAGTGATGCAGATCTTGAAGCAATACCCAACAATCTGCTGGAATATTCGTCAATGGTTTAAGTCTCCTTCATTCTCATGTTGTCAACTTCTTGAGTTAGGGTTTGTAACCTAGCGTCCCTTACTCAATCAGCACCCATCTGATGAGTTTTAAGTGCTGCCCACTGTCACACCCCGACCAAGGGCGGAACATGCCAGGACGTAACGCATTGATTGGACAGTAGCTCAAAAGACACTAATTAAATCGACAATCATTATTTAACTTCATTAACATTAAACAAGTACACAAATTCAATAAGTAAATACATCATAACTTGTAATTTGAATAAATATCCTAAGGTCAACTAACTTTATTCGATCTTGAATATATCAAATACTTGAACCTATAACACGTATAAAAATAAAGTTTGTCAACACGAATGTTGGTGAGAATAAATAAGTTTTAGTTGTACATAAATATACATACATACATACATACATACACACACATATATATAGGTAAATCACAATTCATATGTAAATGGTGAGCATTACAACACTTATGAAAATGTAAACAACCAAATAGATTTGGACCCGTTCCTATTGATACAAAATCAATGTACTTGGGTAAATGTATGATCATACTAGATGAGAATATATGAGGATGAGATACCAACCACCAAACATAAAATAAACACTTAAGCACATAGAGCATAATCACAAAGCATGCAATAATCACACATAAACATAAATTGAATTGACGAGGAAATTAAACACGCGTAAAGTTAATAAGGTATACATGCTACCCCCAAAATATAAAAGATGGAAAAAGGGGGTATGCAAACTCACCTTAAAGAGTGGATTAACGAAAACGAGATGGCGATATAAGTTACGATAAGAGCGGTTGAGTTCCTCGAGGTACGTCACCAAAAGTCCCTAGTTGTTAAAGATAATATTTATTAATTAACGAAACAATAATAGTAACAAGACCTATGACGGATTTGAGATTCGAAGGGGTTTAATTAAAATTGTAATTAATATTATTTACCAATCATTAATTTGTAAATAATGAAGGTAGACTAGAGAGTAATAACAATTAAAATAATGAAACACAACATAACGGTTACTTTTTTTTGGAACGACCAACTAAGTAACGCCGGGTACTCCGTACGCGGCCCCCATTAGCTAACGGTTACTAGCTGGTTTTAAAAAAAATGGATTAGAGTCTTTTAATGTTTAAACTATTATTATTATTATTATTACTATTATTATTATTATTTATGTTTGATTTTTTTAATAAATAAAATAAATATTTTATGTAATTATATATATATATATATATATGTGTGTGTGTGTCTGTGTGTGTGTGTGTGTTAACGGGAAAGTTCAATGAAATGTTTATTTTGAACCTTTAATATGGTTCGGTTCATTAAGTGGATGGTAAAATATTATTAACATATTTATTTATGTAAGACATATATTTTGTATAAGTCTTATATTTTGTGTGTGTGTGTGTATACATATTAAAGGTTAATTAAAAAAACAAGGGTTCAAGACAAGAACAACATAAATCCAGGGTTCGGTTTTGTTAAAATAAAGTTTCTTGGAGGATACAATATCAAAAAATGCTTAAAAAGAATAAATAAATAAAAAAATTCAAAACCTGGCCTGGGGAGGGGGGGTTCGAACCCGCACCCCAGGCCGGTTCTCAGACTTAAGATAACATGCGCTGGCCATCAGGCCAGCATCTTTACTTTGTTATATAACTGAAAAGGCTTTAATAAATATACATAGGCTTGTTCTTCCCCAAATCAAATACAAAAACCTAGAATTCAAATTAGTTGAAATGATTAATATTGATTATAATTGATAAGGGGTTATTGGTTAACAAGTAAATACAAACTACCAACGTGCTTTAATTACCAGATTCCATAATGAATTAAGGGCTTAATGGCAAAATAGCAAGCCGGCCTGAACTTGAACCAAACCATGTCTTGACGGCTTTGATTGATGCAATTGAGTTAGGGTTTGGCTTCGTGAAGGTGCAGGGGTTGGGTGGTAGGATTTAATTGAATTATAACTATGTATTTATAGTGTTTTAGGATGATTATAATCGCGGTTCACATTAAACGCAAAATTGATTTGGCTTAATTGTGATAGCTGTCGATTACTCGTTATTACCATAAAGATCATTGGCGTGAAGGTTATCAACTAATTCCTGGTTTCACGGGTCAAATTGAATAAAAAAAAGAAGGGGGTGGGTGGGTGTGCGTCGGTGGCTTCCGGAAGAAGGAGAGAGGAGGTAAAACTCTTAAATTATTTGCAATCTGGTCCCTAGGGTTTAGGATGGTGATAAAAAATTGTTGAGGTTTAATAAATAATTATGCTAAGGATTGAAAATGAAATTATCCAAACTTTAACTACTCATTTAGGAAGCAAGAACACGAGCGGTGTGCAACAACATAAATCTCATAAAGAAAGGATAAAAAAATCCGTTGTTTTATTTAATGAGCGCGGGAATAGTAACATTTTTAAAGTGGTCGGGTTTCGCATTTTAAAATTAACAAATGTTACACCCACATCTCCTTGGAGGTAGCCATGTTCCCGACTTGCATGTCACACCCCAACCTAAGGCGGAAATGCCGGGCATGAGCTGATTGCTCACAACTCGAAGATACTATCATAAATAAAATGTGACAATATCTATAAGTTAAGTATTTTCAAATACAGTGCACAAGTATTCAAAACACAAATATATAATTCAATACAAGTAATCTAATCAAGATTTAAATAATAACTGTCTTCATTAAAATCCTAAGGTCTTTCTAAGTGTCCATATTTCAACTTCAATTCAATGGCAACCCGCATATGCGTAGAAAACAGAGTTTGTCAACAACACATGTTGAGTGAGTTTATCACTAGTTTTTGCAATGAAATAATAATGTTAATATAACAAATGAAAGAAATAAGCAAAACGTAATATATTGCGGCAAATAAATCAAACCATGAACAAGTAAGGTGTCAATTAACCATTGCCAAGTGAATCAGGCGTCGGTAATCAACCATGAGCAAGTAATAATAAGACCGTTGCCAAGTGAATTGGGCGCGGGTAAATAATAATGAGAACCCTATACAAGGGGATATGTTGGACCTCTCCGAATGTGAATGTGCACATAAACAAGTAAACACGTAGCAAGCATATTTGATCAATCACACACAATTACACGTTTGCTATTTTTGATATATATATATATATATATATATATATATATATATATATATTATGAAATACGCATATGTCCCAAAAACATTTAGAAAACTTAGTAAAATAGGGATATGATAAAACTCACCTTAGATGAAAGGCAAGTGATTAATAAATATGATAAACGAACTACGATTTAAACGAGTCGTCTACTAACGTGTCGGACGAGATAACAATCAGAACCTAAAACTTTGAGATATGATAATGTAAGTAAAAACTAACTTCATGCCACTGGAATAGATCCAATGGACGTCTAGAACTCCGGTTATGTTAAATTAAACGTTTAAGCAAGTCAGTACTGACCCGAATCCGAACAGCGATTCGGAAGTCGGGTTTTGGTCAGTAGCCTTAAAATTTCATTACGAGAATATCAGTCTTCTGGACCGAACGTTGAATCCCACCAGAAGTATGAGAAAACGTAAAGTCAAACTTGTTGACTATTTTGCCATTTAACGAGTTTTAAACGAATTGACCAACTAACACCCTTAAACCACCGAAATTGATTGAAGGTTATTGACTAGTGACTAGGGAATATATATGAAAGATCTCTTAGTTTACAACTTACTCGGAAAGTGAAAGGATCAATCAAGAAGATGAGTCAATGGTCCAATTATAAGCAAAGTCAAAAGAACAAAGTTGTATCTTCAACAAATAAGCAAAAACCAAAGAGTTTGATGAGGATCAAAGGCATTTGACGGCTGGGATTAGTGAATTAGGGTTTAGGAAAAGTTTATGGTAGAAGAAATAAGGGCGGTTTATATAGGAAACACTAAAACGAACTAATTATGGTTATTTACTCGTTTAAGCAACCGAATAAGCATTTAATGACCGAATTAATGAAATAATCTGTAGATTTCGTGCTTGATCAAGGGGCTATGTATATGGACCTGTAGTTTTGTTATATTCCTTTTCTTGGACCTTAATTAACTCGATTTATGCCTAAAATAAGCGATTTTTATACCAAAAACGAGTTAGGAAGGAAATCGAACAACAACAAACTGTGCAGGCACCTGGTGGCGCTGCGTGACGGGCCTAGCCCACCCCACCGCGCGGAGCTCCGGTCAACTAAGGAAGATTTTCATTTTTGGTCAACTTTGGTCCTTGTGGTTTGAGAATTGGTTAAATATTGAACTTTTTATGCGCAAAACAAGAATTGAACATTCTATGAAGTACAAAGGGTATAAAGTGAACATGGTAAAACTTAAATACTTATAAATATCTTATTTTTGATTAATAATAAAGATCAAAAATATTCCCGGGTCGGGTTAAACGTAAATGAATACGGGTTTGGAAAATCCGAGATGTTACAATCTTCCCTACTTTAGGGAATTTCATCCCGAAATTAAGGAAAACCAAAACATCATCGTTTTGAAAATAATTAAACTTTTTAAGGAAAATATCATAACATAGAACTTTTAATAATCGAAGCAACGCTTCAAATGACAATCCGATAAGGACACTTATATATAGGATGTATCAGCGGCGTATCCACCATGTTCTTATCATCTCAACATTTGTACCGTTACTCAAGCTACTTTAGGTTCTAGATCATGATACACAATTGTACGTATTATGATTTCCATGCGAGGACTCGGATAATTATGTATGCATCCATAATTACTCTTATCGTCGGATGGTCCGCATAATCCGTCCCATCATGTGGGTTATAAAACATTGAAAACTAAAATTTTGAGAGAAAACATACGTTTTGATAATTTAAGTATAAATTCAGAAAAAACCGGTTTGATAATTTCCAACATACAAACCTAATATACATTTCTAAGTCCTTTAGAAGAAGTTTATGGAACTCCTTTTTATCCATTTCATATTCTCCTTTCCCCAACCAAAATTTTAGCTCTCTATTCATATACCAATAACATTCTTGTTATATATACACACACACACTAGTTTTTATTCCCCATATTACATGGTTGTTTTACATTATTCGTTTATAATATTTATGTATCTTTTTGGATTTTAATTTTATTTATTGTAAGAAAGTTAATAATATACTTAGGATTTAATGAAAAATGGTTTTCACAAATAATTGAGATGTTATAACCCCGTTTAAAAGCTATATGGGTTTGGTGAGACCCATGATCAGCTTATTCTTTTTACTATAAAATTGTTTCTTTATATAAGTAATATCTTTAAAAAAACGGATATTAATTTTTAGTATATCCCTATTTCATAGGAATTTTATATCAAATATTTGGCAAGATTAATTTTTAATTTAATGAGATGTTATAATCCGTTTAAAGGCTATCTGGGTTTGGTGAGACCCATACCCGTAAATTCGGGTCAAATGCATGAGAAGCCTCCATTACAAATATACATATTTTATAGGATTTTCATATCAAATATTTGGTAAGATTAATTGTTAATTTAATGAGATGTTATAACCCGTTTAGGGCTATCTGGGTTTGATGAGACCCATACCCGTGAATTCGGGTTATACACATGAGAAGTCTCTATTTACAAATATCTCTATTTTATAGTATTTTCATATTAGATATTTGATAAGATTAATTTTTAATTTAATGAGATGTTATAACCCGTTTAAGGGCTATCTGGGTTTGGTGAGACTCATACCCATGAATTCGGGTCATATGCATGAGAAACCTCCATTTACAAATAAAACAATCTCGTGATTTTAGAGAAAGTAGAGACTCAGAGAGTTTTTAAAGATTTCGTTTATAGATATTTAAGATTAATATATCCAAATGGACCACACACATGTACTTGATCACAGGTAAAAAAAAATTAAAAATTTACAACAGTAGCAAACTTGCTATACATATAATCATTGGCTTACTATTTACTAATCTATTCAGGTCTAAACTCAACACCTTGTACAGTGAACCCTTTCAATGTCTTTGGAAAGATAGTGTCCAGGTCTACACGCATCAATTTAGCCTCGGTGCTAGTACTGAGTTGGAATTCATATACTTGAACTTCCATCCAACCATCATCCCTTTGTCGTGGAATGCCTTTCAGTTTGGGTCTATTCAAAGGGCTATGCGAGTTTTGATCAACCTTTGGTCTAATAACTGGGGTTTGGGGACTAAGTAAATAGATAAAGCGAATATTATGTGACATTTCCCAATCATTTTCATCATGAAAATTTTCATCCTTCACTCTTAGAGGAAACTCAAAGTAGAGTAAATCATCCGAGTTTCTTTCTGGTAGTTTGTAGACTAGGTAACAGGCATATGTTATTTCCGGTGACAATATTTGGGGTATAATCTTGCATGTGATACTGAAGTGTTTAGCGGGATCCAAAGCCACTTCTCCAAATCTGCAGAAAAAAAATATCAGACCATCTGCAATAAGAACCCTAAAGTCATGCCTAGTTAGTCGTCACACCAATGAAAAATTGAAAACACTCATTATTAAAAAATATTGGGAACTCACCCTATAATAAAAACAAGAACATTGTCACATTATCACCATTTAATATACTTATTTTACTTAATTAAAAATATTTTTATTTTAATTTAAAGTAAAGTGTGGTATTTGTTTCTATAGTTCAATCAAATTTGCTATTCAATCCTATAGTTTAAAACTTGCATTTTAGTCCCTGAACTTTTATTTTTGTTGCAATTAATACCAATACGATCTAACAATATCCACTTGTTCCGTTATGTATTTTTTTTCCTCTAATACTAAAATGACAAAAAAAAGTTATAAATTAAAGGATTATAAAAATTTTATTATATAATAAACTAATTTTAGTGGCCCCACCAACTACCACCCAAACCACCCAACCCCCCTCATCTTCATACGGTTAACCTCAAACCCGATTCTCACACCTTGGTACTGATTCGCAATTCGCACACAGATGATCGCATTCTCCCCACTGACCAAATTTAGACAAAAAAAATGTCTATATGTTAGATTTTTTAATTGTAATATCGATTATCTATAATGTAAAAAAGACAAAACTATCCTTGTAATAGAAATATTTAACATGTTAACCTAAGTTGAGGGACTGAAAAAAAGAATTTTAGAGATGATAAATAAATTGAGACAACCTTGATTCGGATAGATTCTCCCATTTCCACTGTCCTCCTACTAGTGCTTCTCTTGCTGGTAGCATAAGACATCTCTTCTCACTTTTAGCAATAAAAAACCACTGTAAACCAATAAATATGAGAAGGAATAATGTACTTTGTTTACAGAGATAAAAAACTAAAAATAATAAATATAAATCATTTATACATATATACCACTTGACCATTACTCATTAGGAACCCTTTGCGAAGAATAGAGTAGAGCTCCTTCTTGGATGTCCATTTCACATCATCTTTTGACCATTTGATCAATATTTCATAATCATTTGGCAGTTTCTTTTCCCAATTCGTGTCATCTGATTCTAATATGCTTTGCATGTTCAGTTCATCATCCTCTAACACTTCATGTTCCACCTATAAATTAAACATGAGCAAGCTAGTTTGAAACACTAACAAAGATGATGCATATGATTAAACTCATTTGTCTGCTTACTTTCTCAACAGGTCGAAACTCGATGCCTTCAAATAGATAGCTAAAAGAAAAACTTCCCATAATACCCTCAAATGAAATTTTAAGATCAACATTGCTTTTTTCACTTTCAAACTGAAACAATTCAGCCATTGAACATCCATCTTCTCTCGCATCTGTGAGATATGAAACCGAACATTTTGTCTCCCCTTCTAATCTGTATTTGATGCCAAAATAACACGGGTTGACGGAGGCAGGCATTTCACCCAAATGTCTTAACACAAGGTTTACTGTGTACGTTATTTGTGGTGACAAGAATTGAGCTTTGACGTGCGCTTTGAATGCCCATCTACATCTATGTGTTCTACGATAGTGGTCTGGAGAGGGTAATCTGCAAGAGAAAATTGCAGAGAAGATATTGTTACATTACAATATACTTAAGAAATAGCCAAAAATACCTAGTTAAGAATGAGAGGAAGACAAGTACCTTGAACTTCGGACGGACATAAATACATCATGGTATTCAGTTCGAACGAGACACTCGACGGCAGATATCATTTCACAGTGTTCTCCGTTCTTATTTAATGAAAACCACTGATCATTAAATAAAGTATGAGTATACATTAGTTAGCCTATTATTTAAAATTAAACCCAACTACCACTTGTTAGAGCATTCCCAACCCATTCCCTACCCTATATCCATATATATCATATAATTACACTACAAATTCCTGTTTTTTCTCTCTTATGTTTAATTAAATAATACTTTTTATACATTTACTATTATTAGACCCATTTTGTATATCTAAGTCTTTTGTATTGAATATTTGTATCTCATGGGCTTTGATTGTTATTTTGTATATACTAGGTCCAAGGGAAATGTAATCAAGCCCATTGGGCTTTTGGAAATAAAATCATTTCTCATGCATGCTCCTCTATAAATAGGGAGCATGTCATGAGAAAGAAGAACCTTTTTGCCAAAAAATTCTCTAACTTCTTATACTCTCATTTTCTCTCGTTACTCTCTCTCTCTCTAAAAACCCGGACATAATACTCAAGATCCGAGACCTCTTAGGTTGTTTAGTGTGATTTCCGCTAGCACTAAGTTTGGTTGATCCAAGAACGTTGTTAGATCCACTCGCCACGGGACCTACAATTGGTATCAGAGCTTCAGCTCACTAGTTAGGGTTTTTGGATCACAACCTTGGGTTTTGATCTTGAGAAGAAGATAAGAAAGCTTCTTGCAAAGAAAACCACAAAAACAAGAAAAATAACAAAAATACAAAAATATTCGGCTTTATAGTTCATAAAATGTCTTAGATTGTGTTCTTGGTGAAGATAATAAGTGTACTAGCCTTAGATCTAAAACGTTGTGGGTTTAAAAGTGTTAAAGTTAGTGTTACGGTTTGAAAAAGTGGTTAAAAATTGATAAGTTCAAATTTTGCTTCTCATGGCATAAAAATCAGCCTTTGACCTAATACTGACAAGTTAGGAGAACAGATCCCTAGAAAGATTGCTTCTGGAAGCTTAAACTTTTTCGCATCGCATAAAAGTTTTTCGCTTCGCTTGGAAAATTTTTTCGCTTCGCTTGGAGGTTTTTCGCTTCGCATCACTGTTCACGTTTCGCCTCACATAGCATTTTTTCGCTTCGCATCGCTGTTTACTTTTTCGCTTCGCTTGAGAACTGTTTCGCTTCGCACAAGGTTTTTCGCTTCGCATCACCGTTCACTTTTTCGCTTCGCTTGAGAACTGTTTTGCTTCGCACAAGTTTTTTCGCTTCGCATCACTGTTCACTTTTTCGCTTCACTTGAAAGACTGTTTCGCGCGAAAAACTTGTTCGGCTTAATTTTTAACTGTTTGAAGATTGTTAAGTGTTTAAAACTGCTGAGACCATGACAAGCATTGATTCTGAGTTGTTAAAGGGTTATTTATTGTTGGAAAACCAAGTGGGAACACCTCAAAAACCTCCAAAGTATATGACTTTAGATGACAACTTTGCCGACTTCAAATGGAGGTTCATGAACTATATCTCATTGACTAAAACTGCATTGATGAGATGTTTTGAACAAGGTCCACATGTTCCCGTGACTGTTACACAAGCTGGGGAACAACTAAAGACTCCTGAAAATTATGATCAAAATGATAGGGACCTGTTAGCACAAGATAAGAAAGCATATCTCATCTTGACAGTTTGTCTTTCAAATGAGATCACTGAGACTTTACGTGAAAACACAAGTGCAAAGGGTTTATGGGATGCACTTGTTGAGAAGGTTGAGGGCAATGCTGAAATCAGGGAAAACAAGAAAGCCTTGTTGAAAGAAGAATTCAATATGTTCAACCATCGTCAAGGTGAAGCTGTGTTGGACCTGGTGAAGAGATTTGAAAAGCTAATGGTAAGAGTCAGAGCTGCAAGTGTCAACATCACCAATTCTGAGGTCAATCACAAGTTGATGAATTCGTTTCCTTATAGTTGGAGTACAAACACAATCACTATCAAGAGAACCACCAATCTGAATGCCATGACAAACAGTGATTTGATATCCACTATCAAGTCATTTGAAATGGACGAGCAAATGAGAATGAATAATCATCAAAGTTCTCTAAATCAAGCTGGGATGAGTACTGCATCCTCCATTCCAACTGCATTTCTAAGCAAAACCTAGCAAAATGTGTACCTTGTGAACACTCCAAAGTACTCCTCAAGTGTTCCTCCACAGTCTACTGCCTTTATCTCAACGGGAAGTCAATCTGGATCACCTGAGCCTAGCTCTTTTCAAAAGGCAGTCGATAGTGCAGTTGAGCAAGCATTGAAGGCCCATGGAATTTCATCGTCATCAAAGAATCAGCCAAGCAAAGACTCCAGCTACTGTGAAGCACTACCCTTGTTGAATGACTCAAACATCTCAATAGTTCATGCTTTTCTGTCAAGCCATGAAGAGTTGATACAAGGAAATCTATTGCCACCACAATTTGAGATTAGGGATATGAGAGACATAAATCAAAAGGATCTCGAAAAGATGGATATCAAGTACCAAATGGCAATGGCCGTGCAAAGAGCTACGGACTTCATGAAGATGTATGGGAATGACAGTTTCAAGGATTCAGACAGGAAGAGGATCGGTTTCGACAAGTCAAAGTTACGATGTTACAACTGCTGTGAGATGGGTCACTTTTCGCGAGAATGTACGAATCCCTCAAAGCCAGCCAATGATATTTGTGTGATCGAGGTGACTGAGGAAGAAAACAGTAAGGCTGCTGGAAAGAAGCATGAGGTGCATAAGCCAAGCAGCTCAGCTCCATGAATTGGTAATCATCCACACAAGGGCAATTCAAGCTCAAACACATGGACTCTTGTCTCCCAAACGGAGGTCCAAGTTGGTATGGATTGGGATGATCAATTTCAAGAGCTACAGAATCCTCTCAACATGGCATGCATGGCTTTCACGACAAACAATGAAGCGTCTTCATCCACAGCTGCAAGTTCTGATGCATCACCCATCGATGAGGTAAATCACAATCTTTGCACTCAAGCTTGCATAAATAAGGTTACATATTATAGATATCTTTAGGACGAAGTTTTAAAAGAAAATGCAAAACTTCGTCAATTAAATGCTGAATATGTAAAAGCTGACAAGATTTATGTTGAAAAGATTAAAACTTACCATGATGATGTAACAAATCTTAAGCTTAAAAATTTTATAAAGGAGTAAGATGTCATCTATTATAAAAATATAATTAATGAGTTAAAAGATGAAATTGAGAAATTAAAACTTGATGTTTCTGATAAAAGAGAAAAAGAAAAACAAGTTGAAAGATTTGAGTCGTCATCTGAGCAATTGGATGATATTATCGGAGCACAAAGAAGTACTAAAGATAAAGCGGGGCTAGGATATGATTATTCAGCGGTGCCTCCACCAATGAATGATAATTATACTAGCTTGCCCCACTTTAGCTATAATTCTTATCCTGATGAAGAAATGGCATATAGGGTTGGTAAAGTACCAAAACCAATGAAATTTGTTCATGCAGCATCAAAAACTGCTGCTCCAATTCAATCATCTGATAAGTCTAACGTCAACGTGTCTTGTGGAGCAGCTGATATAATCAATGGTGATTGTGGGAAGGTTAACCAGGGTTTTAAGCCAAATGGAGAGTTAGAACCCCGTTTTGAGTCTTGTGTGGGTCTAACTAAGTCAATTAATAATCCTGTTTGTAATAAAGTGTGTGAATCAATGTTAGGAAGTTTGATGTCAGGATCAAAAGTTGTATTTTGTGAAACTTCTAGTGATGAAAGTTGTACAAATGTTTGTAATGAAAGTGAATGTTCTTCTTCTGATTCAGAATGTGAGATTGTTTTTGATGAAACTATTGAAGTCAAGGTTGATGAACAGACCAGTCCTAGTTGCTCATCAATTAATTATAATGTTGAGAACTTAACAAAAGAGAAATCGAGTTTTGAAAATTTAAAACCAAGCACTTCCTGTAAATATGTGCCACCAAAGAAAACCTCATTTTCCCAAAATACAAATTATAACAATAGTTCTCAATATTATGATCAGGTTGATAATAACTATTACTATTATGAACAGAAACCTAGACATTCAAATTATTTTGCTTCAAAATTTTCAAATGTTCATCATTATCAGACAAATACAGGTTACAGACATGTTAACCCTACTACATCACCTTATCCCACGTATCTCAGTGATCAAGATATCTATAACTGCAACCAAAGAAAATGTTGCTTTGTTTGTGGCAATCCGTCTCATCTTGCTAGACATTGCAAAAACTGACATAAGCAACAAAGAGACTTCAACGGTAAGTTTGGTCTGATATTTCCTAAGTTTCCTGCTCAAACTAAGAAAATGTCTAACCAAACTTATACTTCAGCCAGTGAGACGGATTTCAGACCCAAAAGAACTGAGAAACCCAAGAAACCTTTCTGGCTAACCCAAAGGGAAATGAAGAGGTTAGCTAAGGGGTCTGAAGTTGAAAAGCTCAAGAACCCTTCAAAGGTTTTCACTAAGGCTAATCAAGAAGATTTTGTGGTTAAGCCTAAACCAAAATGAAGGCAATCCAGAAAACCTTTTCAAAATCGAGGAAATCATACTTCAAGTTCCTCGAGGGATTGCTCTTCAGATTCTGATTCACCAAAGGACTATATTTTCAAAATTCATAAAATTAAACTTTGTGATTTTGTGTTTAATTTTCCCGAGACAAGTACGTCTCGGGAAACCCTCCACTAACTGGTTTTTCGTGTGTGTAGGGTCAGCCTGGAAGGCATGTCAACAGTATTTGGTACTTAGACAGTGGCTGCACCCAACACATGACAGGAGATGAGTCGTTGTTGTTTGACATCAAACCATTCGACGGTGGACATGTTTCCTTTGCTGGTGACATTGGAGGAGAGATAACTAAGCAAGGCAAGGTCTCAAATGGTACTTTGACATTTGATGAGGTCAATCTGGTGGAACAACTCAACCACAACCTTCTCAACGTATCTCAAATTTGTGAAAAGAAATTCTCAACCCTGTTCACAGAAGATGAATGTCTTATATTGAAACCAGGTTTTAAAGTCCCTAAAGAGTGGATCATGTTGCGCACTCCGAGGCACAAAGATGCCTACATTCTGGACATGAGAAGCAATTATTCCATGCGTTCTGCTTCTTATTTGATGTCCAAGGCCTCGGAGAACGATTCATCATTATGGCATCAACGTTTGGGTCACGTCAACTTTAATAACTTGAATAAGTTGGTTAAAGGTGACCATGTGAGGGGTTTACCTGTAAAATCTTTTCATTGTGCTTAAAAATGTTTTTGTTCCAAATGTAAACAGCACAAACTCCCTCACAGGCCCAAGACTGTCAGTTCCATAAATTCCACTCTCCAACTGTTGCACATGGACCTTTTTGGTCCAATTCAACCATTGGCAATAGGTCGAAAAGCCTATTGTCTGGTTATTACTGATGATTTTTGGCATTTCAGTTGGACATTTCTGTTAGGGCACAAGGATGCGACATCACAATTTCTGTTAAGGTTTATCGTGCTGGTTGAAAATCAAACTGACAAGAGAGTGAAGTGTATCAGAAGTGACAACGGAACGAAATTCTATAGCAAAGTAGTGAATGAATTCTGCCAAAATAAGGGAATCCTTCGTCAATTCAGCGCACCTTACATTCCCGAACAAAATGGGGTGGCTGAACGACGAAACCGTACGTTGGTTGAAGCTGCTCGAACTATGCTGTCATATTCCAAACTATCATTGATTTTCTGGGGTGAAGCCATCAACGCAGCTTGCTTTACCCAGAACTGTGTGCTTCTGAATAAAAGATTGAACAAGACTCCTTATGAAGTCTTCTATGGAACGAAGCCAAGGGTGAATTTCTTCAAAACGTTTGGATGTCCCTGTACCATACTCCAAACCAATGCTGGAACAACTTCCAGGTTTGCTAAAAAGGCTTATGAATGCTATTTTGTTGGTTATTCTGCTGACAAAAGTGCTTATCGGGTGTACAACAAGAAAACTAGAGTGATCCTGGAGTCGTTCAACATTGATTGGCAAGAATTGAACCCCACTGATGCACACAATGCTCCTGACTGGATGTTTGATTATGAAAGTTTGTTCAAGTAGTTTCGTGGGATGTATGTGACCCCAGTTGTACCAACAGTTTCCCCTGTGGCTTCTGCACCTGTTCAACCTGCTGATGATCAATCTACCCTGATGCATGCTGTATTGAGAGGTCTTGAAGATGTTAATATAGCTGCTACACCCATACTTAATGTACAACCCGTGGTCAATCAACCAGCCCCGGTCAATAATGTGCAGCCTCTGCAGACACCACCGAGATTCCCGTTGTTGAAGACATCACTAATTCAGATACCGATTCATATATGTCAGCTGACAACGATGAAAATGTTCAAGTCGAACATGCAGAACCTAGTGTGGTGAATCTGTCCCCACACCTCCCTCAGAAGAAGATAATCAAGGTCCTGTAGTGGAGGTTGATGCATCAAACGTGCAGGTTGATCCCAGTACGAATGAAGCTTCTGGTAACACCGACTCAACTTCTATTCCAGCCGTCGTGGGTGCCATTCTATGACAACCTATGGGAAGGTCCCATTGCTCCAGAAAACTTGGTTGATCAAGAATAAGGTGAAATTGATCCTCAACCAAGTGCCTCTGTCCCTGTGACCACCGTTTTCCATCCCATAGAGAGCTTGACCGTTCAGCTAGAGGCAACACCAGTCGAGCATGTCGAGCAAATTCCACAGTTACCAATCCATCGTCGACATCCGACGGAGAACATTATTGGAGATCTGTCCACTGGCATCCAAACACGCAGCACCTCTGGTACTATTAACATATGTCTTTTTGCTTGTTTTATTTCACAGGTGGAACCCAAGGACTACAAAGTTGCATTGAAAGAGAACTCCTAGGTCGAAGCCATGAAAGAAGAGCTGTTATAGTTCAAGAAGTTGAATGTTTGGAGGCTAGTGAAGAAGCTAGAACATAAGAAGCCGTTCGAAACGAAATGGGTGTTCCATAAATAAGAAAGATGACAAGGGGGTGATCATTAGAAATAAAGCCCGACTTGTTGTGCAAGGCTTTTGGCAATGTAAGGTCTTGATTACGATGAAGTCTATGCACCGGTAGCCAGATTAGAAGCAATTCGTATCTCTCTGGCATATGCCTCATACATGAACTTCAAAGTGTATCAAATGGATGTGAAGACTGCTTTCTTGTATGGAAAAGTAAAAGAAGAAATCTACGTCAGTCAACCTCCAAGTTTTGAAGATCCAAATCATCCTGATCAAGTTTACTGTCTTGACAAAGCACTTTATGGTCTTCACCAAGCATCTCGTGCATGGTTTGCCACATTGGCTGATCATTAGTGAAGAACGGGTACAAAAGAGGCATTGTGGATAAAACTCTCTTTGTCAAGAAGGTCAAGGGTGATTTAATTCTCGTTCAAGTGTATGTTGATGACATTATCTTCGGGTCCACGAATGAGAATCTGTGCAAGGAGTTCTCTAAGATTATGCAGAAGCGATTTGAAATGAGTTCCTTAGGGGAGATGACTTTCTTCCTGGGCTTACAAGTTGAACAAAAGAAGGATGGGACTTTGATTCACCAAGAAAAGTACGTTCATGACATTGTTCAGAAATTTGGATTCAAGGACTCAACAGCTTTTATGACACCAATAGCTACATGACCTGTTCTCGCTCCTGATCCATCAGGAAAACCAGTCGATCAACACCTTTATAGGTCAATGATTGGTTCCCTGATGTATCTCACCTTAAGCAGACCGGACATCATGTTCCCTGTTTGTCAGTGTGCCAGATATCAGTCAGACCCGAGAGAATCCCACATGACGGCTGTCAAACGTATTTTCAGATACTTGAAGGGTAGACCTCGTTTGGGTCTTTGGTATCCAAAGGAGTCTCCCTTGGAACTTCATGCTTACACCGATAGTGATTATGGGGGATGCAACTTGGACAGAAGATCAACATCAGGTGGATGCCAATTCCTGGGAGATCGGTTGATCTCATGGTAGTGCAAGAAACAAGTCACTGTGTCCACCTCCACAACAGAAGCCAAGTACATTGCCTCATCCAGCTGCTGCTCTCAAGTGATATGGATCCAGCATCAGCTGCTGGATTACGGTTTGAATTTCTATGGAACCATGATCAAATGTGATAATGAGGCAACCATTGCAATTGTTAAAAACCCGATCCAGCACTCTAAAAACTAGGCACATCGACATCCGAATACACTTTATTCGTGATTGTTTTGATCGTAAGCTTGTGAACATTAAAAGGGTCCATTCTGACTATAACTTTGCAGATCTCTTTACCAAAGCTTTTAGTCGTGCCCGATTTTTGTTTCTTGTTGAGTCGTTAGGCATGATTTCTTTTGAGTAAATTTTATCCTTTAAATTTAAAATTGTAAATATTTTTCAAATATGTCACAATTTTAGAGGGAGAAAATGAGTTAACTTTAACTCATCAAAAAGATTTTAAATTTACTTTTAGAAAAACCAAAATCAAGTCACTTGACTTAACAAAAAGATTTTATATTACTTTTAAGAAAATCTAAAAGCAATTGTCCCGTTTAGAGGGAGCTCCTGCTTAGAGGGAGTCGGATAATTAAAATTTTCAAATTTTTAAGAATTTGATCCGACCATATGGAAAGTGATAGTACATTGGTATGTATTGATCATAGCACGTAAAAAAAGAGTAGAACAAAAGGCTACAAAGTCATTCATTGATGTGTAGATAGGCTTGACAAACAAGTAAGTGTTGGTTGATATAAACTTAAACTACTGCCGTTGCTAGTGGCTATACGTTTAAGAAGCAGTTGCATGATTCCGTTAAAGTCATATCAATAAAGGATGAAATGTAATTACACATGTCATACCCAAGCCTCTCTTTATCTAATCACATTCGTCTTATGAAATAAGTGTCAATTTCTAATTTTTATTTGAGTCAAGAAAAGCCTCATAGAAAGGCAAGAAAAAGAAAAAACAAAAGAGTCAAGAAAAGAAAACGAAAAACAGAAAAACAAAATGAAAAATCAAGAAAAGGAGTCATTTAGGATTTTTAATTCTGCTTTATTTCTTCATTTATTTTGATTCAAGCCTTGGACTTTCTCTGTTTGTAGTCATACAAGATCTGTTGTTAAGGCCCTGAATCTTCTGCTTTATTTTAACTTTTCTAGATCGAGTCAAGTGTGCAAAGTACAAAGTGTCAAGTATGTTAATAAGAGTACTGTGATCAACTAAGATAGGTTTAAGTCAAGTTGAGGTGATATGATAACACAAAGTAAGCTCGAGATATGATGGAATCAGTAACATGTCTGATTAAGTGGGGACCACATAAGTACCGTGCCTAATTGAACCTTAAATGTATCAAGTTTACACCAAAACATTTGTTAAGTTAAACAGGTGGACAATATCTACAGTCAATGATGAATTTGTGTCACAATAAATTCAAAATGGAAACGTGATCTAGGGCTTTGCAAACCAATATGATTCCATGTCGAGATCGTTCTTTGTAAATTAATCAAAGAAAAGATTGTGTATATATAGCTATGTAAATTAATTCAATATTAATTTTAATTTAACAGATATTTTAAATTTTCTCTTATTTTAAGTACTCGTATAGTTTAATATTTTAAGTTTTATTTTTTATTTTATTTTATTTTAATTTTTAAATTTCTATTTTCTTTTAAATTTTTTTATTTCTTTTACTTTTACTTTATTTTATTTTATTTTATTTTGTTTTATTTTGTATTGATGAAAATATCGATCTTGCAAAAGTTAACACTTAAGGACCGACAAAAAAAAATTAAGAAAAATAAACAAGTGTTTAGATTCGGTGGGTAAATGTTTTTCGGGTTTGATAATGCAAATATTTTTACAGATCGAGGACTGAGAGTGTATTTCGGTGAATACTCGCGATGTTTTGACCTTATCGCGAGATAGGCTGACCCTATCTAAATGGGGAACCTAACTTTTCATTCACTATTCACCAAAACCTTTCAAACTTTCACTCTCTTTTACTTTTCATCACCAACCCTAAACCATTCTAAACTCGTTCAAGATCCGGCCACTTTATATCACTTTTGATCATGAATCCAGAACATACTCCCTCGGTATAACTTCATAAACACCTTGGATCATCAGTTCATCCTTTCATCTTATGTTTTTGGGTTCACGGAGATCATGGCGGTGGTTCATATGAACCGTCAGCAAGATCTGAAATCAGATCTTCATACATGTTGTTATAATCTTTAATAGAAACTATTATTAAGCCGTTTAGATCATGTTTATGATAATTAGTTTTTAGTTCTAGGTTTGTGTGTACAGTTTGTAGATTTAGGTCTTATCCAACGTTTCAGGGGTCTAATTGACCATGTAAATCAAGGGGTTTTCAACCCAAAGTCTCTAGAAACTCAATTCGGGTCTAGGCGACCTTGGTAATATGAAATAGAAGCAAAAATAGGCTAAGTGTCAATTTTTTGCATGAAAGAGTTTTTCTATTTCGATTCGCTTGACCATGCGAAACGAAATAAATTCTATTTCACTTCGCATGCCCATGCGAAACAAGAAGTTTTTCTGTTTCGCTTCGCTTGACCATGTGAAGCGAAATAAATTCTATTTCGCTTTGCATGCCCATGCGAAGCGAAAGGGGTTTTTGTTTCGCTTCGCATGTCCATGCGAAGCGAAAGGTTTTCTGTTTGGCTTATCATGACCATGCGAAGTGAAATGTTTCTCTGTTTCGCTTCGCATGCACATGCGAAGCGAAACTGGCTCTCATGCGAAATTCTCATACTTAGAAAATTTTTCAGAAAGATCAGACTGAGGCTACTGGACTGTTTATGGACTAACGGACTGTTTGGACTCTTGGACTGTTTGGGACTTAATCTTTGTACATATTGGACCTAGAAATTTATAAATAGATTAGAATTAACCCTTTTAAATTAGTAAAACTAAAATAAACATGATTAATCAACTACAAGTTATAAATCAAATTATGTAATATGTAAATACTTAAGGCATGTGTATATAACTGATTTGTTTTGCTTTTACATTAAATGATGATTCTCATGATCTCAACGTCTGATTTCAAGGTCATAATCAATTCTGGGCTCTAGTGCTTCCTAAAACTAAAGAAGACAAAGTATACACATCTATGGTAAAGGGCTTAAGGCAGTCACCAGTTGCACATGCTATCACTGCAAACCCAGCTGTGTGCAAATGGGTGTTAGATTTCTGGGCATTTGCACAGCCTGCTGAAGATGCTATGTCATTTACTACAAAAGTTGCGGGGAAGGTACTGACCATCACTGAAGGGGATATTAGAAGAGTGTTGTAGATCAAAGACGAATCGAACTATACTTATGAGAAGGGTGACAGGGCTAAGTTGGAAGAATTTGTTGCTCAGATGGCTTATGATACTGAGTGGAAGAGCTTAGAGAAGAAACA
Source organism: Bidens hawaiensis (assembly GCF_021521415.1). NCBI lineage: Eukaryota > Viridiplantae > Streptophyta > Magnoliopsida > Asterales > Asteraceae > Bidens > Bidens hawaiensis. The sequence goes on along the minus strand of NW_027493579.1, from coordinate 178,960 downwards.
CCTCCCGCCATATTGGAGGTTTCTCTTTCACATAGTCACCCATTGCTTTGCCGACATTCGTGGAGGTTATGACAGCATGAGAGTAGACTGGGTGAGGATCATGTACGCCTTGACGACACGGGAGAAGTGTAACTACTCAAGAAGGATATTCTTATGCATGTTTGCTAATGCAAAGAACAACTCGAGGTGGCTTATGTATCCAAGGTTTGTGCATATGTTGATTGATGATCTGATGCCAGACATACCCAGACCTCCCCACAAGGAAGCCAAAGATAAAAAGTCCCTTCCCGAGCCCTATCATGTCAATGAAATCAAGCTTTCTATATTTGGTGTGTTGTTGAGCACCAAAGGGAAGGGACACCAGTATGAGGGACCGAGGCCAGGTCCAAAGTTTGGTGCCTTTTGGGGATGAGGCTGATGATGAAGTTGAGGTTGAAGATGTCTCATCTGATGAGGCACCAAAGGACCGCACAAAAGCGAGGCATGATCAAAAGAGGAAGGCTACCGACAAGCCTTCTGTTAGTAGTACTTCAGGGAAAGAAAAGGTTGTTGAAGAAGAGGAGGAAGAAGAAGACCAACCGCCCTTGAAGCGTCTGAGGAAGCTTGGAGACTCCAGAAGTCCTCCAAGCTCATTGTCAAGCTTCCCTCACAAGGTAAACCTTCCTCCACATCTGAACCACCCGTAGTTACAAAAGAAACCCTAGCCAAAGCCCTTAGGGACCTAGACGTGGCCAAAATCAAAATTCCAGCCTAAAAGAAATCCACCACCAGAGAGAAAGCCAAGGCCAAGAAAACCAAAACCTTACTTCATGACTCACCTGACTCATCACCAGATTCCCTACAAATGGACCAACCCATATCCACCTTCCTACCTCAAATACCACCCTCACCACCTCAAGACCAACCTCAAACCTCACCACCACAATCACAGCCACAACCAACAACACCAACCAAACAATCAACTCAGAACGAGCCCGAGCCCGAGCCCGAGCCATACCAAACTACACCACCACCCACACAAACTACCACTTAACCCACATTCACTTCAATATTCACATCTTCCATCTTCAGTTCACCCATCCAATCAACAAGCCTATGGAGCCAAACCATTATCACCTCACCACCAGAAAAACAGCCAACACTACCCACCTGCACTCCCTTATCACTACCTATCCAATCCATTACACTACCTACCCAGACCTCTTCACCATCCATCCTGTCCACCACCCCACCAACCACTATCTTTTCACCAAAACCCATTACAAGAGGGAAGTCTTCGACACCTCCAGTATACGCCGATCCTATCCTCGATAGGATCGTCGCACTGGAGGAATCAAACGCTAGAAGGGCCGAACGAGAAATTGTGCTCCTAACATTTATTAAAAATATAAAGAAAAAGGAGCTTGATGATGAAAAGGAGAAAGGGGAGTTAAAAGCAAGGGTTCAGGAGTTGAAGGAGCAGAAGGAACTGAATGAGGCCAAAATCGAGAGTCAACGCCTCCTGATCAACACACTCCACTCCCGAGTGCAGAATCAACATCTTCTGCTGGATCAAGAATCCACAAAAAATGCTAACCTCAGGGCTAACCATTTGAAGCTCGTAGATAAAGTGGCTACACTTGAGATGAACTTACCAACTGCAAGTGCTCTCAGATCAAGTCTCAATAAGAAAATCGAGGATGCAACTAGAAGATGGGATGTTGAGAATGAGGCCACAAACTCCAGAGTCTCGAGTATAGAAAATCAGCTAGCATCATCCGCCTCCCTCGATACACTGGTAGCTAAAAATGACAGACTGTGAAACGAGATGGAGGCCATTCAAGCCAAAGTTAAGGAGCATGACCGTCTACATGAGTTACAATTGAAGACAAATGAAGAGTTGGTGAGCAAGTATCAAGCTGCCTCAGACCTTATAGGTATTCATGAGGATGATTTTCATGGTCTGGAGGATAGACTTGATATAGTTTTCAGGAGTTGGAGAAGGTCTGGTGAGACTTCTCAGGCTGGTGGATCACAGCCTACAGCAGGTCCAAGTGTGGCTATACGAGGAGTTCAGGTTGTTGGTTCAGAGGGCGAGGCGACTGTTGATCGTATAGTACAACAGGCGGCCAAGTTGACAGTGGAGTTGGAACCAGCTTGGGTCCTGAACAGCAAGTACAACCTCGGGCCCAGGCTGGTGGTGATGAAGAAGGAGAAGATGATGACAATGAAGACAATGATGATGATGAGGACGACGATGATGTGGACGACAATGTTCACGATAGTTTTGATGAAGATGATGATGATAATGACGGTGGAGACGTTGGAGCCAGTGCAGCAGGAGGTGGAGGTGGAGGTGGAGGTGGAGGTGGAGTTAACACTCAATCACCTCCACATGATCAAGAACATGTACAAGACCCTGCTGCACATGACTCCGCCAGCAAAGTCAGGGAACACGATTCGCGAATCAATGATATGTATAAAGAACTATTTCCTGAAAATGTTTTTGCAGGTAGCGTTGCAGGAATGATGGATGAGTTCATTGAAGATGGGAAGGGCTTAGTAGACTTACTTGCGGGAACGGAGGAGGCAGTAGACACAACAGACGACTATCTCAACTACTCACCGAATCCTGACACGCCGCCGACTCAAGCTTCAGAGGTCCCTACTATAGATCCTGTCTCAGATCCAGATGCCGACTTGACACGCCATCCTCCAAAGAAAAAGAGAAAGACCCACATTGTGTCAAGTCGTGCATGTGCCCGCGTGCTCAACTACCCTTATCATGACGATACATTGATTGTCTATGCCAAGTATGATAATGAGAACAGCTGTTGGGCTATAAGAAAATACAGCAGACACCTGATCTATCTCAACCACCACGAGCTGAAGTCGTTACCAGAGCTTGATATTAACTATCTTCGAAAAGCTATAGGCTGTGGTGAGTATGAGGATACATTGGAGGGCTGGGTCAAGACTCATTTACATCGTCAATCAGAGTTGGGATACAAGGATTTTGAAGTCAATAAGGGTCACAGGTTCAAAAACCCACGGGAGATTGACCCAACCACCGGAGAGCCACGTACTATGTGGAGGTACAGGGCGCCAAAAGACTGTCACGAGATATATCATGGCGAGCCCTTCCTTCCCAATACTCTCCGAGACTTCATTGGTTGGGAATTTGACAATAAAACAGGTGAGGTCGTCATCCACTTCCGTGATATGTACGAGATTCGAGTGTTTGATGAGCATGAGCTAATGGGATTCCACATTGAAGATGTGAAGAAGCTCTACAACTCACCACTTGGGACCGTCGAGGATTTGGGTCGTCAGAATACAAACCGGATAGTTGAAGCCTTCAACAAATTCACCCGAAGACTTGTTGAACTTCCACTATCCGAAGACGAATGTTTAGTCTACGACACCGACGGATTTCAATACTAAAGACTAGAGGGAGATTGTTAGACCCATTTTGTATATTTAAGTCTTTTGTATTGAATATTTGTATCTCATGGGCTTTGAATGTTATTTTGTATGTACTAGGCCCAAGGGAAATGGCCCAAGGGAAGTGTAATCAAGCCCATTGGGCTTTTGGAAATAAAATCTCATACACGCTCCTCTATAAATAGGGAGCATGCCATGAGAAAGAAGAACCTTTTTGTCAAAAAAATTCTCTAACTTCTTAATACTCTCATTTTCTCTCGTTTCTCTCTCTCTCTCTAAAAACCCGAACATAATACTCAAGATCCGAGACCTCTTAGGTTGCTTAGTGTGATTTCCGCTAGCACTAAGTTTGGTTGATCCAAGAACGTTGTTAGATCCACCCGCCACGGGACCTACAATTATTATCTTTTCTCTTTCCTTCACTCACATCCACTTTTCAAAAATATTAAAAAAATATAGGGTATGAACAGTGAATCCTCAAATTTAACTTTCCCATATAACATTTTCTCTCTCCTCTATTAACAATCACTCATAATCATACCATATAATTTACAAATCCTCCTCACATATTTTAAGGGAATGGGCTGAGAATGCTCTTATTTGGTGAGATTTTAAAAACTACGTATTTGCTTATGTGTTTTTTGAAAAGCCAAAGAGTACTGTTTGGTAAAGTTTCTTTTTAAAGCTTTAAAAACTTAAAAATGAAGCTTATTAAAATTGATTTTAATTTTGTTTTTCAGAAAACAAATAACTAGTTTTTAAAAGTTCATTCAAACAACCCCGAAACAATTAAAAGTCAAATCAACTTAAAGGTTAAAAAGATAAACCTAATTGATATTTACTAACATTAGTGGCAATTAGGAATAGTAGTCAACCATCGAAATCGACCAAAGTAGAACTCACAGAATGTTAACGACATATTGTATATTGAAATTCGAACAAAAAGCATTAATTTCGGGTTAAATTTGAACAAAAATATTAAGGTCGTGTTCCAAATTCGAAGGCATATGAGTGGTATTAGCTGTTAATTGGAAAATTGGATTCCAATATCCAAACTATTTATTATGGGCCAATAACAATCCCTATTAGCATGGTAGTAGTAATAATCTTCGCTTTAAATTTTGATGCCAACAATCTTAATCTAACAAACCGTTAACTCCGTTAATTTTTTTATGACGTGGTGCATTATGTGTCAATTACTTGACTACTTATTAGTTATATTTTATTATTAATAAAAGAAAATTTGGAGTTAAATAATCTCAATAATACTTTATTAGCAAATAAGAGTCCTAGCTTAACACTTCGTTGGTGATGATCCCAACTAAAAGTGTATTTGTTTACGACGCCTTGTGACTAACAGAACCCTGACGCCATTAGTTACATGTCGTCGAAAAAAAAGTTTTTGGACGGAAAACTCACATTTTTCGCCGGAAAACTTAATCTTTTTGATCGAAACCTCTTTGTAACATTAGAGTAGATCTTTATGAACATTTTTCTAGTAAAAACTTTAGTTATTAAGGTTGTCATAACCCTAAAACCACCGCTGGAGTCAACTGGCGGTGCTCAAGTGGTGGTGGCAATTGGTTGGTCGTAAGTTAGTTAGTAGTGGTGATCAAGTTGAGTTTTCCAATGAAAAATGTGAGTTTTCACCAAAATATCGTTTTTGCAGCATTTAAGGCCAAATATTGTGACTTACGATATCAAAGTGAAAAAAACCCGTTAAATATATACTTGGTCAATCAATCGGTTAAAGTTAGCAAGCAATCCGAATTCGAGACGAGAGCTTCGATGCACGCGCTTAGCTTCAAGAAGGAGAAAACTTCTAGAATGTTAGGTTATTGTGTTTAGCTATTAATAGGACTTATTGTTTCTATTTTAGTGTGTGTTCTTTTTTTGTGTAAATCACCCACCCAAGGGGAGCTCACCTTGGGCGGGGGTCGATGTTTATTCGATATTTGAATCTCTCTAATTCAGATTACGTTATTGTTTAACCTTTATATTTACTTTATATTTTTCTTTGATTGTATGATTTCTCACACTCGTATCGATCGATTATCAAGAGCAAATTCGTTTGTTTGATAAATCCGATTTTAGAAGACCTACAAGTGGTATGAGAGTGGGTTGAATCATTTGATTCAACTTTGCTCTTGATATTTGGGTTCTAATTCTGCAATTACCTGAACCGAGATGTTAGTTTCTTAAACTTTTTGATGATTTGTTAAAGTTTTGGAAATAAAGTTTGAAGATTTGAGGAAATAAAGATGCTTGAAGTTCGTCTAGGGTTCGCATAGATCTGGATTCAGTCGTTTAAAGATCTAAAATTGCACGACGTTTAGAGAAGTTTTAGGGTTATTTTTGGGTGTTTTAGCTTTTGGAAACACAACTTAGATCTGATTCGGGTATGGCAAATCGCATTACCGGCCATCCTTGCATCCAGAAAGATGAAGGACGATAATTGATGGTTGTTGGATCCATCCTTGGTGGTTGCTAAGAACTGATTTAAGGGTTTTGTGTGCTGTGGGTAGAAAGAAAAAAGAAGAAAGCAAACTTGATAGCATCTGGATGGATATGGCACGATGATATTGTGATGATGATTGATAGTTGATGATAAGCATTGTAGCTTCGGATTCCAATTTATCTTGGGTTGTTAGATGTCAGAGCTTGGTTTCCCGGCGATAGATGGCTGGTGGCCTGTATGATGAAGAAGGCAGTGGTTTATGGTAATGATGAAGATGCTTGATGGTCACCAAGGGTGTTCAGTGAATGGTGGTCGGTGATTCTAAGGCTGACTGGTCGGAGCTCGTTTTTCCAGTGGAGGTCACCGCTGTGGTGGTGATGACGGCTGATGACTGACATTAGGGTTTCTAATATCATGTTTAAATTCATATGTTGGGCCAGATCACTAAATTTCTTTCGGAATATGCTAAACCTTTCTTTTTGGGCCTGGGTATATGGACCAGTTTACTTCATGTTTGATTTGGGTCAGGTTGTTTAAGATGTTGTGGGATGTACATATTCCGGTTGACCAAGGATACTCAAAAATTTATCGAGTCTTCGCATTATTTGACCGAGTGTTCAAAGCTTATTATTTATATATTACATATAAAACATTCGAGAAGTTTGATCTGTGAGGTGATATTTGAACAAATTGGATTTAGATTTGGATTTGAAGAGAAATTAATAAGTTTTGCCATTCGATCGTTAAAGCCGATAATTCGAGATCGATTAATGGATATTCGAGCTCATCTCAGCCTATATAGCTTAAGATCCGAGAGAAGGGATAAAGAAGCGAGAACTACTTCAAGATTAAAAATAGGTAGGTCATACCTTGAGGGGGTGACTTGTAACGAAGAGGCTGTCACACCCCGACTTAGGGCCTAGGCGTGCAACCAATAGTTGGTACCTGTTTTGTAAATATATTAGAGTTGCGAGTCATTTAGCGGAAGGCTTTAGTTATAATAAATTAGTAATTTATTTTGAAAACCTCTCGGATAATAAATATCCAAGTGTATGATTTACAAACCTTGCTTGATCTTGTTCGCAATATTTTTAGTAATTAAAAACTGAGCCATCTCCACAAGCGAGCATCTAACTCCATGAGTGACTATAATTCTTTGCTATCAGTTCTAAATCTGTTTCCCTGAAATTTGGGGGGAAAATACGTCAGCGATATGCTGGTGAATCGTTGCCTCTAAAAACATTTATTAAATCTTTGACTGATAAGATAGTTTTCTTGAACACACTCAGCAAAAACGTCTCTTATTTCTGGAATTTATGCCACTTACCACGCACACACAATTAAGGTTCTTCGGGAACTGATGCGCATTGGAGAACTATGGTTATGACTACTAGCTTGCGGCCACGTAGCCTTGCTTGATAGGCTAGACAAATATGTTTGGATCCAAACACATGTGTTTTCGGTCTGAGTTGCTTTTACTTTCTACCTTGTATCTTAGGATCATGTAATCCCTTAATTCAAAGATCACGTAATCTTGTATAAACATTTGACTGACTTATTAAGATAAACAACCCGTTTATCTTAATGACCAACTGTAAAGATCCAACGTATTCACCTGTGATTTTCTTTTCTGAATGATGTGGTGATCTCGATTGAAAACCTTTGTGAATGAATGATGTGTAACCTATAATAAAATAGGTTTATATAAACACCCAGATCGTCTCTTGATCCAGCTACAGACGTTTAGTCTGGTTTGAATAGCTTTAAACCTTGACTGATCATTTGTTTGAATAAAATATTTAGACCCGTAGTCTTTTCATTTATTTACCAATCATGTGCTGAGTTTCTTCTTCATGAAAAAACATCTATTGATAGGTTTCTTATTCAAGAAGAAACATTAATGACTAACCTTTGTATGAAAAATCTTATGTTTCTTAATCATGAAGAAACATTAATTTTAACTTTATCCCTTGCATATAATGTTTCTTAATCGTGAAGAAACTATCTTTGACTATATCCTCTTGTATGTAAAAACTTATGTTTCTTAATCATGAAGAAACATTAATTTTAACTATAACTTTTGTAACCATATTTATGATCAAGGTTTGGGCTATACCCCTGACTATGGTCTAAGCCATATAATAATAAAATAATAACTTAAGCAGAACCCCTACATTATACGAGTATTCGGAGTTGTACGCCTAAGCTTGTACGAGCAGCACTTCTACTATATATTACGTACTAGAGCTTAAACCGTCAGAACCTCAGGGCTTGGCATGTACTGCGAGCACCGATACACAAAACGAGGCTAAACGTGTGATTGGTGTAAGGATGAAGGTACCATGGACCTTCCTATTTATAGAAACTTTTGTGTCCCTTCGCGAAGGACAAAGCCTATGGCCATTCGCGTTGCGAACCACCTTACTTTTTGATGAGTCATCGTCGAGTTACCACGTGGCCTGTCACGTGATGCCACGTGTCCACACGTGTCACTCATGCATGGTCATCACTTCGCGTAGCGTGAAGTAATCATGTCTTGGTTCTTGGCGTAGCGCAAAGCCCCTCAATGTCGGTTTATGTATTTTGTCTTTCGCGTAGCACAAAGACTTTAACCTGATCCGTTCGCGTAGAGCGAAGGATCGAGATTTCAGATTTTACTCTTTTGGTCCTTCTACTTCCAAAAATACTAAAGGCGGCTCTTAAGCGGCGATGCGAAGTGCAAAGTGCGCCATCAAAGCATCACATTGCGCCTATCACTCGAGCCCATGCGTGTCAGGTGTTTCGCACCCTCTGCTAGGACCACTGGATGCATCTTGGCATATAAGAATATTACTATGAAAATTCTTTATCTTATAAAGAGCTTCCAATTTTTATAATTTTTCAATGTGGGAGGAAATTTCTCTTTCCTATTTATACCCATATGGAATGCTTCCACTTTCTTCCTTATTTCCATGTGAGATGAACTTACTTTTCTTATTTCTTTCAGTATGTGTGCTTCCACCTCCATAGTTTATATTTTCTATTTACTTATGTTGAAGTGATTTTTAAATCCCTCATATTTTAAAGTTGACATCTTTGGCCAAAAATTAATATGGGATTTTCCGGGATGTTACAGAGGCTTCAATTTATAGGGTGATTTGTAAAGATGTGTGGCACAGTTAAACAATTTGATATGGTCAAGGGGTAATTGTAAGGCCAAATTTGTGACTTGCGATATGAAAGTGGCAAAATCCGTTAAATATATACTTGGTCAATCAAACGCTTAAAGTTAGCAAACAATCCAGATCCGAGATGATAGCTTCGATGCATGCGTTTAGCTTCAATAAGGTGAAAGCTTCTAGAATGTTAGGTTTATTGTGTTTAGCTATAACTAAGACTTATTGTTTCTATTTTAGTGTGTGTTTTATAGGTGTAAATCACCCACCCAAAGGGAGCTCACATTGGGTGGCTTTGGTGTTTATTCAATATTTGAATCTCTCTTATACCAATTACATAATCGTTTAACCTTTATATTATCTTTATATTTTTCTTTGAAGTTATGATTTCCCACACCCATCTCGATCGATTATCAAGAGCATATTCGTTTGTTTGATAGATCCGGTTTTAGGAGACCTACACCGTAACCTGCAACTAATGGCGTTAGGGTTATGCTAGTTGCGGACCCCTGTAACTTGTAAACAAATACACCTTTAGTTGGAATCGCCACCAGCCAAATGTTAAGTTGGGACTACTACTTGCTAATAGGGAACTAAGATTATTTAACACCAATATTCCTTAATTAAATACCTACTAACTTCATCTTATTCAACTTGCAACCCCCACAAACCCTAACCCCATCAATACCCAACTTCTTATTTATCATCCATGGGAGGCATCTCCCACCGCAGACACTACCATCACTATACCACCACAAACCACCATAACCACCGTGGGCTAGGCTAGGTGGTCATTCCTGAATCGTCATTCGAATTTGAGTCATTAATTATTGTCCTGAATTTCGGCCATTCTTCAATTCTCAAATCCAATTCATTTAACTTTGTAAAATACATCATTTTGTTGCAATAAATTTGTTTTTCGTATTGTTATTAGAAGTATTATTGTATCAGTGAATATATATATATATATATATATATAGGGGGTGAGTAGAAAGTCTTCTTAAAGAGAAAACTTAAAAACTCCTAAATAATCATTTTTAACTTTTTTTTAAAATTTTTTTTGAAGTTTCTTTTTCTTTTTTTCATTATTCTTATATGTTGTTACTGGTTAAAAAAAAAATCTTGTCGGTAACCTCGTCGGTGTGGTACACATGTGTAATAGTGTGCATTGCATATATGCAAAAGTGTTGTATTGCATAGAATATAACACTATTGCACACATTTGTATATATGCAATATAAGACTAATACGCACATCGAATATACATTAGTACGTATGTGTAATACAACATTAACGCACATGTGCACTACATCGACTTTTATTTTATTATTATTTTGTTTGCATATGATACAAACTACTACACATATACAATACACAAGTATTGAATATATACAATTAAACACTATTAAACTTAAAAATACATAGTAATACACATGTGTAATACAACGGTTTCGCACAGTAATACGTATGTACATTACATTGGGTTTTTTATTTATTTTTATTTTTTTCAAGTTAATGGTAAGAAAATATATGAATAATGGCAAAAAAAAAAAATTTGAAAATATTTTTTATTTTTAATTAAAAATAATTCTTTAAGAGTTTTTAATTTTTTCTCTCTGAGAGCATTCCCAGCCCGTTCCCTACCCTATCCATATATATCATACAATCACACTAAAAAACACTGTATTTTCTTTCTTTTGTTTATTTAAATAATATTTTTTTATATCTTTATCATTATATTTTCTCTCTCTTTCACTCACAACTACTTTATGAAAATATTAAAAAATTATACAGTATCTACAGTAAAATCTCAAATTTAACTTTATCATATAAATTTTCTATCTCCTCTACTCACAACCACTCATAGCCATACCATATAATTTGCAAATCCCTCTCACATAATTTAGGGAACGGATTGAGAATGCTCTAAAGATGAGTGTTCTCTTGATCCTCCCCTTATATATATATATAGGGTTAGGTTAAAATAAAAACTCACTTGAGTTGTGAAAACTCTAGAAATCCATTCTCAACCACATGTTTTTCATTAAAGTTTAAATCTTGTAGTCCACAATTAAAGTTAATGAAAAATATAAAAATAAATATAACTTTTTCTCTCTCCTGAAAACATATATAAAAATTAGTAAAAAAATGTTAAAAAAAACAGCAAAACAATTTTTTTTTATTTTTCGATGTTTGTATTAAATGTAACAACATATATTACATGTACAAAAAAAAAATAAAAACGATGTTACATTGGGTTTTCACAACTCAAATGGTTTATCATTCTATACTTCCTAGTTTAGGACGACCTTTTGTACTAGTTCGCACATGGTACGCAAACTCTTAGGACGACCCTAGTTTAATGACATCATTATATCATCATATGTGTCACTATGAATTTTAGTTGAAATAAATAGGTCATAAGCATAATTTATTGCAAGCATGTAATATGATCGTTAACATTCAAATATTCAATAAACCACAATCAATTTTCTTTCACAACACGATTTATATTTTAAGTAGGCCCTTATATACATATATATATATATATAGAGAGAGAGAGAGAGAGGGGGGGAGAGGGGGGAAAGGGAGAGATAGAGAGGGACAGAAAGGGAGAGAGGGGAGAGATAGAGACAGAGAGAGGGGGAGAGGTAGGGTAGGGAGGGATCAACGAGATGGGAGAGAGAATTACCGTCTTGCCGTTGTTAAGGAGGATCCCATTGTAGAGACATAACTTTAGTTCCTCTTCGGATTGGTAAGTAAGAGGATGTACAGCAGTCTTAATTATCTTTTTATAATTCATTGGATGTTTCACCTCTTCATAAATTTTCTGAAGTTCAAGTGCAGTCTCAAGCCTTTCCACCACAAGATGCATTATCGGTCGTGCTTTACGTGATTTATGCAAACATTGAAATGCAATGTCTGAAAAAGTTTCCAAAGACATTGGATCCATTTCTTGCATTAGATCTTGAAAGATAATCGCATCCAACATCTTATGTTTGTATTTTTGTTTCCACATACGCACCAGAGTTGGAAACCTACCATTGCTGTTCTCAAAGCATAGTCTTCCGCACAATACTTCAAATAAGACAACACCAAAAGAGTATACGTCTGACTCTTTTGTTAGGATGCCCGATTCCAAATACACAGGATCAAGGTAGCCATGGGTACCTACAACATTGGTGACAAGAACCGTGTGTTGCTGATTAGCCGGCCCTATTTTTGACAGTCCCATGTCAGAGACTTTACCATTCCAGTTATCATCGAGTAAGATGTTGGAACTCTTTATATCACGGTGGAGAACTCTTTGTTGAGTTCCCTTGTCATCATGTAGGTAGCTTAGTCCTCTGGCAATATCAAGGCATATCTTAAGACGTTGTGTCCACGTTAAAGTATTGGAACCTATATGATGATCAAGGCTTCCATTAAATGCATGCTCATAAATAAGGATCTTCTCGCCATTCTGGTCACAAAATCCCAATAGAGAGATTAGATTTTTATGTATGTAACGAGAAAGCATCATTATTTCTTTCCAGAACTCTGGGTTCCCCTGCCCAAATCTACGATCTAGACGCTTAATAGCAACCCTGCTTCGGCCCTTAAAGTGTGAAAGTTCTCCTACGTACACCTTTCCAAAACCACCACTTCCGATAATGTTTTTGTCATCAAAGTTGTTGGTGGCTGACTTGATCTCTTCAAGTTGGATTCTAAGATGTTGAAACTCCTCGAAGAAGGTCTCCATTATTGTTACTCAGATAAATATAACTAGAATAACTGAATCAGATATTCGAAGCATATGCTAATATACTTCAAGTGGTGTTGAAGAACCAACAAAAAGGTGTTTGTCTCCTCCCTGATGAAAGAAAACTTTACGACTTTTTAATTGGATGATGACTAAGAATATTACCTAACCCGTGTCTTTTTGAGTGGTGCTAAGATGTCCATATCGCATGCTTACATTGAAAATGTTCCACTAACCTAAACAATTTGCAAATACGAGGTTATCACGTCTCTTTAGTTTATTTAGAAAATTGAATGCTGCCAATTTTTAACATTTCGTTGGAAATACTGAAGAAATTATAATATACCTTCTGGTTACTGTTGGGTTATGAAAGCCTTTGGGCGGTTTTATTAAAGGGTAAGGGGCACTCATGGGTGCTACTCCTTACTCATGCACCGACCAATTATACACCGTCATTTCATTTCTATCCTCAAATATCCACAAACCACAAAATAATTGGCAACACATACCCACAAGTACCCTAAAACTTTTTGTTTCTTGTTTTAAATAAATAAAACAAGTAAATGTAATTAAATTTAAAAATATTACATAATTGAAAACCAGAAAAGTAAAGTACGACAATAAAAAAAAATTACAGCACGAACATCTAAACTAAATGATCCTTCGACCAAGTGTATATATATATATATATAGGAGGGATATTTTGAGAATCATGTTGAGTTTTAAGAACTTAAGACCTCAATTCTAGGCCACACATTTAATTAAATGGATTAGAATATGTGATTGAGATTAAATCTGGCAAAAAAGTCAAAGTAGGAGAGAGAATAAATATGTAAGTGGTTACACTAACTTTTACGTCCGTTACACATGTGTAAAAAGTTGACTCGGTGAGTAAAAAATTCTGTAATTTTTTTACGTGTATATAACTTACATATATTACGCATGTGTAAAAAAAATTCGAAAAAAAAAATCGTTACAATGAGTTCTTTCGAGTTCTTAAAACTCAAAAGGGTTCTTAATTGAAATCCCCCATATATATATATATATATATATATATATATTTGCAATTTCTCGTTTGCGGGTTATAGCGGTTTCCTTCACCTCGATCTCTAGATGATTGTGTGGCCGAGTATACGTCTTAAAGTCTCTGTCATACATCCCTTTGGTTACACTCTCGCGTTGTCCCGCAATCAACGCTCTAGATTAATCCTCCACTTGCTGTTTTTTAGCATCCACCAAATCTTGATGCGTTGCTTCCTCCTTAACGTGTATGCTAGTTTGTCACCCAATCGAGTTTGGTTTAACGAACCAAAGGACTTTTTACCCTTTTTCTTCGGTTGCGTAGGACTGATTTCATTGTTCAAGTCTGGCATCGATGTGCCCGTTGTGTAAAAATCTTCGAATGCACCTTGTGTGTAGTTGGTAGAATTCGATGATTTTCTCTTACCACAGATATTTTGCTTCCACATCACCAACAATTTTTAAGAACAACCGTTTCAACATACGAAACCGGTAACGGAAAACATCGTCATTATATTGTGGTTCCTTCACAAAATAATCATTCAGTAGAACTTCATTACCTTTTTCACGATCACATCGAACAATTTTTTTAGAAATACGCGATGAAGTTGCCATGTCTTCCTCTTCGTCTTGCTCGATGAGATCTTTGAAAAAGCTTATGCTACTATCATTTGAAAAAAATATCGTTATCAGAATAGTTTGGCGATGTGAAAATCCCAAGATCATCGTTTGAGAAATTAGCCATTGGGAGTTTGAGTGAATAAAAATGATGAAATATTTGAGTGAATAAAAATAATGAAGAGTTAGTGGTATTTATATGTAATAAATAGATTATTAATAGGTGCTTTAATTTCTTCAAAGCTTTCCAATTATCATATAATCACGGTAAACATTTGCCGTGAATTTTAATTTGGCAATTTAGTGTGTTTGCCATGTGGTAAGCAACCCATGAACCTTACCCACACTAGTGCCCGGCCCCTTTTAGGTTCTCGATTTTGGTTCCCAATTGTGTTATTATACACACACACATACATATATGGCTGATTTCTTTTGAGAACCACTTTGAGTTTTAAAAACTCGAAATAACTCAACCTAACAATTTTTTTTTGAATTTTTTTGCATATATGTAATGTAAGTAGGTTATTTGTACGTAAAAAAATTACAACATTTTTACGTCTCGAATCGACTTTTTATATAGGTGTAACGGACGTTTAAATTAGGGTAATCACTGTACATCTTTATTCTCTCTCCTACTTAAATTTTTAATCTAATTTAATCTTAACCATATAATCTAACCTATTTAATTAAATGTGTGGTTAAGACCGGGGTTCTTAAAACTCAACAAGGTTCTCAAATTATTCATCCCCTATATATATATAGCAAGGTTATAATAAGAAGTAGATTTTTCCTAAGAAGTGTAAGAAGTGTTTTTAACCATTAGATCTAAATCTCCATATAATGGCAAGATTGTAAACAACCATTTCCTTTAAATATGTAAAGTAACTATATAATTTAATTATAATCATCGGTTATGATCTTTGTTTATATTTAATATTGGAACAAAATCAATCTCAATATATTACTACAACAACATCACGATTTTATATTGTAAAAAAACAATTGGTACATAATTATCCCTAAATGAAGCCTTCTTTTTCTTAAAAATTTGCATATCTTGAATTACAGTGTACGGTGGTATACACCAGAATATGCTGTACGGCAAAACACGGCGGTGTACGGCCGGAATATGGCGGAACACGGCGGTGTACGACGGTGGTGGAACACGGCAGTTATTGGACAGTTCTTGGTTGGATTTTACCGCCGGAAAAAGCGTGGTGCAGGAACATGGCGGTGTACGGCCGGAATATGGCGGAACACGGTGGTATACGGTTGGAATATGGTGTACGAAGGTGGCGGAACACGATTGTTATGGCGGAACACGGCGATTTACCGATGACGGAGATGGATGGTGGTGACGGTGGAGTGGGGGTGTACGTCGGCGGAGGCGGCGCTGGTGATGGTAGAGGCGAATGGTGGAGACGGTGGAGTGGGGGTGTGCGGCGGCGGAGGCGGTGGTGGTGAAGACGGAGGTGAATGAAACGTCGTTGGCTTAATATGCTATGCTCTAATATATATTTTTTGTAGGTAGAATTAATACTAATTATGTTTTAATTATTGGTGTTTTTTTGTAAAGTGTGTTTTTGTTCTTGGTGTTCTTGATGTTGTGTTCTAAATATGGATTAATATTTGATCTTGTGTTTTAAAACACACTGTAATACAGATTACGATGTCTTTTGGTGTTGTAATTTTATTTTGTTTCCATATATAATACAACACACTAGACAATTATGCCCTTAGAGTGTTATAAAACAAGTATTAAAATAAAACACACCCCCTAAAAAACACACTTTTCATCTAGACCATTAGATCACTAAATTTAACGCACCAGATTACTTCTTACACTTTTTAGATATACTTCACTTCTTATTATAACTCCACCATATATATATATATATATATATATATATATATATATAGGGAGGATCAAGAGAAAACTTATCTTTAGAGAGAAAACTTAAAAACTTCTAAAGAATTATTTTTAACTAAAAATAAAAAAATATTTTCAAATTTCTGTTTTTGCCATTATTCTTATATTTTCTTACCCTTTACTCGAAAAAAATAAAAAATAATTAAAAATAATTAAAAAAAGCCTTTGTAATGCACATACGTATTACCGTGCGATACCGTGGTATTACACATGTGTATTACTATGCATTTTTAAGTTAAATAGTGTTTAATTGCATATATTCAATATTTATGTATTGTATATGTGTAGTAGTGTTGTATTATATGCAAAAAATAATAATAAAATAAAAGTCGATGTAGTGCACATGTGCGTTAATGTTGTATTACACATACGCACTAATGTGTATTCGGTGTGCGTGTTAGTCTTATATTGTATATATACAATAGTGTTGTATCAAATATGTGCAATAGTATTGTATTCTATGCAAAAAAAATTTAAAAAATGTTAAAAATAGTTTTTTAGGTTTTTTAAGTTTATCTCTAAGAGAAGATTTCACTTGATCCCACCCCTATATATATATATATATATATATGGTTGGGATCTAGGGAGAACTTCTCTAAATGAGAGAACTAGAGAACTAATACAAAATTATTTTTAACTTTTTTTAAAAAAATATTTTGTGTTTTTTTTTTCTTTCCTCTTTCTAATAAGATGATGTTGCTCCTAAAAAAAGGTCGATATAGTGCATATGTGCACTAATGTGTATTGCATATATACAATAGTGTTTTATTGCATATAATACAACACAATTGCATTATACAATACATATTATTGAATACATGCAAATACAACACTAACAATTGTATGCAATACAAACTATCACATATACGTAATACAACACTAATGCAGTAATGCACATATGCATTATATCGATTTTTTTTTTATTTTTGTATATAGTATAACACTATTGTGCTAATACAATACAAACAATTGCATATATGCTATTCAACACTGTTGTACATATCAAAATACACACTAATGCCATATGCAACAAAAAAAAGTCAACGCATTGCATATGTGCACTACAACGAGTTTTTTTATTATTTTTTAAAAAAAAATATTTTTAATTTTTTTCTAGTGAAGAATAACAATATATAAGAAGGATGAAAGAAAAAAAATTCAAAAATATTTTTTTAATTAAATTAAAAATATTTGTTTATTAGTTCTCTATTTCTCTCTTTAAGGAGAAGTTCTCTCTTGATCCTCTCCTATATATATATATATATATATATATATATATATATATATATATATATATGTATGTATATATATATGTTTTGGCTCATTTCAAAAGTAATTTTATAGCGAGAAGTGCGAGAAGCCATTTTAGCCAATCATAATTTTTTTTTATTTTATGTATAATTAGTTAGATTGGCACATTGGTAAAATCTCTAGTTTGTTTTATTTGGTAAGTAATAAACTCTTTTGAAAGTTTCAAATTATAGTTTTTCTATTTATTTATATTATTTTAATTGTTTATTATCTATCACCTTGTATTATCTTGAAAGCTTAACATTTTGAAACATCATGATATCAAATATTGATTGAGTAATAGAAGTGTTTTTGGATGAAAATGCCTATCTTGATCATGCAATCACAATACTTAAATTTCCGTCCATTTATACATGTTTTTTTGTGAATATTATTACGCTTTATTTTATTAATTTTATGATTAAACATCACTATAAATATAAATATGTGTTCTATGATATACACGGCTTAATGAGATACATAATTATATCAGATTAACATATCATTATATAGCTAAAAGATCGTGAAATATACAACACATACTTATATTAAAATCGTGCCCCTACATTATAAAAGTGTCCCTACATAGCCATTAAATACTCATACACAAACATTAAATAACATATCCCTACACAGCCAATATATACCTACACAAATTTTTAAAGACCTACACAGTATATACATATTTTGAGAACCAGATTAACATATACCTACACAAACTTTTAACAACCTACACAATGTATGTATATTTGGAGAACCAAATTAACATATACCTACACAATCTTTTAACAACATATACAATGTATATATATATTTGGAGAACTAAATTAACATATACCTGCACAATCTTTTAACAACCTACACAATGTATATGTACTTGGAGAATCAAATTAACATACACCTACACAATATTTTAACAACCTACACAATGCATATATATTTGAAGAACCAAATTAACATATACCTTTACAAATTTTGAACAACATACATAGTTTATACATGTATATAGAGAACCAAATTAACATACACCTACACTAATTACAAACAACCTACACAGTTATATATTTAAAGAAATAAATTAACATATACCTACACAAAATATGAACAACCTACACAAATAAACTATTTATATGTATTATCATACCAGATTATACATATAAGAAAACTAGATTAACATAAACACACAAAATTATATGTATGGGCAAAACAAGATCATATATATGAGCATAACCAAATTACCAAATTAAGATAACTACATAAGCGTAAACAAATTATATGTAAGAGCATAAGAAAATTAACATAAACCTACCTAATATGTTTAACAGCCCACACATATTTCTAGAAGTCAAAATCGAAACCAAATTACTAATTGTCAAGGTCAATTATTAAAAAAGTTAAGTATATATAACATCCTAAAATTTTAATGATGAATAAAGGAAGTTAATGTTTAGTGATTTCGCGTAATTAATTAATATCGGGTAAGGAGCGGGTCTTGGACTTGGATTAATTGAGATGGGTTAAATGAGAATGAGATTTCAGGGATATAAATACCCCCAAAATCCCAAAATATCTTCATTTTTACCATACTCTCTAACACTTCCAAAACACACACACCACACACCTCAACCGCCGGCGGCCGGAAGAGAGAGAGGCGAGATCCGAGAGTGTGAGAGAGAGAGAGACTAGTTGTGATTAAGCAAATAAACAAGACCCAAACAAGCTCAAAAAGGTATGATTCTTGATCTTTGAAGTTTAAAGATCCGAGCTTTTAGTGTATAAACGACCGAAAATGGTCGGGAAGCGTAGTGGGTGATGTTGAACCATAACAAGGGTGTTAAAATCGCTCGAAATGTTGGACAGAAACCGAAACTGCGGCTATCTGGGCAACTTCGCCTTCATCTGGGCAACTTCGCCTTCAAAGCGATGAACTTCGCCTGCAAGCCAAGTTCGCCTGATGAACTTCGCCTGCAAGCTAAGTTCGCCTGATGGCAACTTCGCTGTAAAGCTAAGTTCGCCTGATGACAACTTCGCTGTAAAGCTAAGTTCGCCTGATAACTTCGCCTAAAGCCAAGTTCGCCTAAATGGTAACTTCGCCTAAAGCCAAGTTCGCCTAAATGGTAACTTCGCCTAAAGCCAAGTTCGTTTAGAAAATAAATTAAAAATCTAATGAAAAATGTGTTAAGACAGTTAATGGAAATAAAATTTTTCCAAGCTGACCTGGCAGCTCGACCCCAGCCAGGGGCTCTGCCCCTTGGACCCTGCTAGGGGCTGCCGCCCCTAGACCCCGCTGCCAGGGGCGCTGCCCCCGGACCCCCGTTCGTTGTGGGTCATATAAAGATAGAAATACATTATGAGAAGTGATAGTTAATTGATACGTATACTTGTTATACAGTCAGCCGTGCACAATTGAAGAAAGGGATTACGATTAACGGTGAACGTAACCGTGTTCAGGTGAGTTTCTAGCCCCATTTATGTGTTATGTTTTCGGGGCTGTGTGCATACTCAATATGTTTGTTAATACGCTTATCCTAAGAGATAAGTGTATGCTTATGTGGATAATGTGAAATGTATGAATGATTGCTTGATGATACGTGAAGGATCTTCGGATATTGCACGTACTGTCAGGTTGTAACGCTATGTATAAGGTAAGTATGTTATGTATGTTTATGTGTATGAACGTGATAGAGATAATAAAGGAAAGAAATGATAATGTATGGTTGTATGGTAACGAAGAGGGAATCGAACCCTACTAATATTCGAGAACTAGGAAACCGAACCCTACTAATATTCGAGGAAAGAGGGTACCGAGCCCTAATAATACTCGAGGAAGGAGGGTACCGAGCCCTAATAATACTCGAGGAAAGAGGGTACCGAGCCCTAATAATACTCGAGGAAAGAGGGTACCGAGCCCTAATAATACTCAAGGAATGTAGGGCGTAATGCTCTTTATAACGTAAGATATGAAGGTAGGTTAATACAAAAGAAAGTAAGAAAGTAAGAAAGTATGAAAGTAAGAAAGTATGAAAGAATGAAAGTATGAAAATATGAATGAAAGAATATAATGTTATGTGAATGGTATGATTATGTGATTATCTAGAACTCACTCAGCGTAGCTGACTTTTAGTATGCACGCAGGTGAGTAGGATGAGGCAGCTCGCTTGAGGAGACACATGGCACTGAACAAGAGTCTGGCATCTGAAGACTTATGATGTTCTAATTTTAATGCTTTAATGTGAAAGACAAAGGATGTTTTGAGACAAGTTATGAATTATGTAATGTTTAATGAAAGTTTTATATTCCGCATAAATGTTTTAATTAACTCTGATATTTAGAACTGTGTTTATGAGTAAATCCAACACGAAAGTAGGGTTACCGGTAACGGGGCCTTACAGTATATTACCCCCATTTTAGGAGTTTGAGCCTTACTATTTAAGCAATCCATATTATGAATTATTAAAAACTTTTACATGCATCAATTGGATTCCAAATGATTGACATGGTGTATTATTTTGTTAGCATTGATGATTTTAATAATTTTGGAATTATTAATGTTGAAAGATGAAGGTAACTAAAAGTTTAAATATTAATTATGATAAGAGGAGTTTCAAAATTTTCTAATATGCAAAAGACTAACATATCCTTTTGTCATAAAATCCATTAAAATGAGAAATCATAAAATTACAATATTGTCATGTTGATTGTATGTCATAAATCAAACATAATCAAAGGTCATCATTTACTTCTCACACTTCTTGCCATAAAATCACTTCTCATATGATTCATCCCCTATATATATATATATATATATATATATATATATATATATAAGGGTTCATATAAGAATAAAGAGTTTCCTAGGAATGGTAAGAACCAACCAATAGATTTTTGACATTTGGCATTAAAACCTATGGTGAAAGAATAATTTTAGGAAACTATGTCGGTTATAACGGTGAAAGAGTAATTCTAGGAAACTATGTCGGTTTTTGGTCATTTTAAATCTCAATCATTGATTAGCATGATCCAATGGCTATGATTTATTCCTAGTCTTTCTAGAAAACTATATCTTTTTATTTTAACCCACCCCTATATATATATATATATTAGCTTTTATCCCCCGTTTTACGAGGGGTTGCTTTACATTTTTAGTTTCTAATGTTTATATAAATTTTTTAATTTTAAGTTTATTTATTGTAAGGAAATTAATAATATACTTTAAGGTTTGATGATGAAAATGTTCACAAATAATGAGATGTTATATCCCGTTTAAAGGCTATCTGGATTTGGTGAGACTCATGACCCATTAGTTTTTTTACTATAAAATTGTCCATTAATAATAAATAATATCCTTTTTAAAAAAAAATCAGATATTGTTTTTCATATATTCCTATTTTATAGGATTTTCCTATTAATTATTTGGTGAGATTAGTTTTTAATATAATAAGATTTTATAACCATTTAAGGAATATATGGGTTTGGTGAGACCCATACCCGTGAATTCGGGTAAAATGAATGAGAAACCTCCATTTACAAATAAAACAATTTGGTGACTTGAAAGAATGTATGGATCAACCAGAGAGTTTTTAAAGATTTTGTTTATATATATATATGTGTGTGTGTGTGTGTACTGATTTCTTTTGAGAACCAATTTGAGTTTTAAGAACTCGAAAGAACTCAACGTAACATTTTTTTTTGAATTTTTTATATATATATGTGTGATATACGTAGGTTACATGTACGTAGAAAAATTACAACATTTTTTACCCACCGAATCGACTTTTTACATAGGTGCAAAGGACGTTTAAATTAGTGTAATTACTGTACATCTTTATTCTCTCTCCTACTTAATTTTTTAATCGGATTTAATCTCAACCACATAATTTAACCTATTTAATTAAAAGTGTGGTTAAGAATGAGGTTCTTAAAGTTTTTAAAACTCAACAAGGTTCTCAAATTATCCCTCACCTATATGAACCAATGAAATACCTATGATTTGATACATAAAAAACTGTCCATCATTTTTTACAGATAGACGGGCATTAATAAAAATTTGAGACCCGTATATTACACGGGGAATTAATAAAAATTATAATATTTAAACATTAAGAAAAATACAATCAATAACACATAACACAATTATCATATATTATTAATACAATTACAAATTACATTAAAATTACAGGAATTACAAAACAAACATTACGCAACTATTTTACAAATAAGAAAAAAATTCCTTGTACACTACATTTGTGATTGTATTGGTTAGATTACCTTGTTTATCAAGAATCAGAATCTTTAGCCCACACCTGCTTGTAACTCTTGACAAGGCAACATATAGCTATCCATGTGAGAACACGGGTTCTTTCAAGTACAAACCAACCCTAGATAATGATTGACCTTGACTTTTGTTTATGGTCATCCCAAAACATACTGCAAGGGGAAACTATTGTCTTTGAAACTTATATGTTATTTTGTTGTTTCTTGGAGTCAGTGGTGATCTATGGATCAAAACTCTATGTCCAATGTTAGTTCCAGAATTAATTTTTGCTTCAACTACACGAGTACCTAAAGATATAATTTGTAGTCGAGTACCGTTACATAACCCTTCTTTCTAGTTAAGATTTCTAAAGAGCATAATAGGAACACCGGTTTGAACCCGATATTACAAAAACCGGTTTGTAGTTATAAACCACCGGGTTAGGACCGGTTTAGAGTTTTTTTTTTTGCTAAAACTGGTTTGAAGCAGATATTTTGGTACCGGTTAGACAAAAATAGGTTTCATCCGGTTTAAAACCCCGTTTGTAGCTCAAAGCTAATTTATAGCTCACATATCATATCCATTTATAGCTCATTAACCATTCCATGTGATGCCTCATTGAAAAATCAATTTATTGTGAAGGAAAATATGATTGTAATTATAATTAATAATGATATTAACAATTACTTATATTACAATAAGAAAGATATTTTGAAACCGGTTAGTCAAAAACAGGTTTAACCCGGTTTAAAACCCGCCTGTCTATATACGTCAGCTTCAAAACTAATTTATAGCTCACATGTCATATCATTTATAGCTCATTAACCATTCCATGTAATGCCCGGTTGAAATTTGGAAATCAATTTACTGTAAACGAAAATAGGAAATATCAATTGGAAATCAATATATGGTAATTAGTTCCAACCGTAATGGCAGTATCAATACATAGATACCAACACTGATCGGATATTATCAATTGACGTAAGTGTTGGTTGACGTATGTGAAGACCCAAATCTATTGGTAGCATATGGTAGGTAAAAGATTCTTGGTAATGCTTTGGTTGACAGCTTCTCAAGGTTAATAAAAAAGATGATGATATATACAATATGTCAAAACTTCTTTATAAAATATAGGCCTTTAAAGTGTAAAGAACCGGACGTTCAATGAACTGCTCGGGTTTAAACCGAAAACTGGTTTGCGCACCTCTAGTAACAAATGTGTCAACTACTATTTTAAAAAGGAAGCGGTAAATAGCAAATGCTGTTTAATAATTTATTGCTATTGTATAATAAAGGAAAATAACTTAAAATGAAAAGTGACATACCTTTACACTAAATGTGTCAACGGACACACCAACAGTAATGGAGTCGGATTCTTGATGCTCGGGTTTAAACCGAAAACTGGTTTGCACACCTCTAGTAACAAATGTGTCAACTACCATTTTAAAAAGGAAGCGCTAAATAGCAAATGTTGTTTAATAATATATTGTTGTTGTATAATAAAGGGAAATAACCTAAAATGAAAGTGATATATCTTTACACTAAATGTGTCAACGGGCGCACCAACAGTAATGGAGTCGGATTCTTGATGCTATTGAATGAATTAAACAAACAAATTTAAGTAAGACTAAACAAATCAAAATATCAATTGATTTGAAATTGAAAATAATTCTTCATTAAAAAGGGTTGATTGGCCATGAAAAGTTTAAAATATCAATTGAAAAAGTGTTGGTTCACCATTCTTTTAGGCAATTAGCAAACCAAGGATAGGATAACAATAAGCTATTGACGAAAATAAAAAATCATTCCTTTTGAAAATTAAAGTTGAAATCTAAGCAATAGTGAAAAATAATTGAATAGAAAAATTCCAAAAAGTTAAATCCCCATAGAAAAAATTCCAAGCAGAACAAATCTAGATTTTAATTAAAACAGATAAAATTTATGTTAAAAGATCAATATTTTTAGTCGTCAGTATTGCTTTGACTTTTGAATAGTTATTAAGTCAAATTCGATACTTACAAGTTACAATCTTAAAAGTTAATACAATATAATTGCTAATATATTAAATACATAATTAAATTAAATTGATTTATGTAGTGGATATGGGTTAGAGAAAGGGGGAGTCATGAGAGCATGACAAGTGGCAAAACATGGTACTCTTTTATTAGAATAGTAAGATTCGCAAGGTAGTATTGCTAAATGTAGAACACATCATCTCCTTAAAAACAATAAAAATTTCATAGTTCTTCGAGAACAATCAACTAAGAATAAAAGTAATTCAAACATTGCATATTCGAAAACATTTACCCGTTAATCTATTAAACATTGAATCTGTACTATATCAACTTGCTTTTTGGATATTTTAATGTGTGTTTTTAAAGATAATATGTCTTTATTTAAATAATACTTATCGATAACTAATACATACTTTATTTTGTTTGTAATATATCTTTAAGTAAAAAACTGGTGTTATATAATGATCATTGAATTAGGATTTCAATTGAAAGACAACGGATTACATATAAATCAACTGCGTGAATCAGATTACATGATTCGGATAAATGAATCGCATTAAGAAGATTGATAGATTGAACCTGTGAATCGATTGAATCTGATTGAAAATGTGTAGGTGAATTGATTGACTCCGATTGAGGATGTTAACCCGATTGAATCTGTGAAGGTGAAACAATTGAATATGTGAATTTGATTACAAAGGTTTGATAGTTACCTTGAATACTGATGAATTTCAATGTAATAGGTAGATCGTGATTGCTAGGGTTAGAACATGTGAACTGGGATGAAAAAAATTCTGAATATGATAGGCATCGCAAGTTTGATTTTGAAATTCAATAAAAGTAATTAAAAATAATTAAGAAATGTCATGTGACACTTTGAAGAAATTTGGTGAAAATAAAAGGAGAATTTGGTGGAAAACCCACTTGCCATGTGCACTTTGAAGACTCCTTGTTAATTTAAAATAAAAAGAAAGATAGTAAAATAGAAAGAAAGATATTGAGTTTTGAATTTAAAATAATTAAAAAAAAATATAGGAATTGCCATGTGGCGCATTGAAGACTACTTGTTAATTATAAAAATGGAAGGTTTTTTGAAAACTCACTATTTTTTATATATATATATATATATATATATATATATATATATATAGGGGAGAGATTTTTTGAGAACCATGTTGAGTTTTAAGAATTTAAGAACTCCATTCTAGGCCACACATTTAATTAAATGGATTGGAATATGTGGTTGAGATTAAATTTGGCAAAAAAGTCAAAGTAGGAGAGAGAATAAAGATGTAGCTGATTACACTAACTTTTACGTCTGTTACACATGTGTAAAAAGTCGACTCGGTGCGTAAAAAATTCTGTAATTTTTTTACGTATATGTAACCTACATATATTACGCATATATAAAAAAAATTTCGAAAAAAAAAACTTGTTACACTGAGTTCTTTCGAGTTCTTAAAACTCGAAGGGGTTCTTATTTGAAATCTCCCATATATATATATATATATATATATATATATATATATATATATATATATATATATATATATATATATATATATATATATGGGAGATTTCAAATAAGAACCCCTTCGAGTTTTAAGAACTCGAAAGAACTCAGTGTAACAAGTTTTTTTTTTCGAAATTTTTTTTATATATGCGTAATATATGTAGGTTACATATACGTAAAAAAATTACAGAATTTTTTACGCACCGAGTCGACTTTTTACACATGTGTAACAGACGTAAAAGTTAGTGTAATCAGCTACATCTTTATTCTCTCTCCTATATATATATATATATTTCTGTATGAGATGTGATTAAATATGAAATTAGATGCTACAGTAGTGATAGAGCTGATGATGCTTGTGAATATATTAGTTGTGAATAATAATAATTGAATTCTTATTTAGCTTATGCTTGTATATTATTACAAATGAAACAGATACTTAATTTATTTTTATTACTATTATTATTATTATTAGTATATATTTATCGTTATTATTATTTTTTTAAATACATGTTTGAACAGCTAGATGATATTAAAATCTGATTTAGCTGATGATCAGTTATTAGGGAGAAAAGTATTATGTTTAGAAGCAAGTAAGAAACAATAATATCTGTTGAAGATGATACTTAAATTTTATTATTATTATAATTATTATTTTTGTTGTTTTGTAAATATTTTTTTGGATGACTAGATGATACTTTGAGTAGGATATAATTCTGATTTAAACATGTTCAGATCACTTGGCAACATTGGGACCGCGCAGTTACGCTGCTGCCCAGGGTGGATCAGCTGTGGTATAAGTATATTCACATGGAGGAGATGCTCGGCAACGTTGCAAGTATACCATCAACTTTAGTTTATAATATATATTAATGATATCGCTTTATTCTTGATATATGTTGTTTTAGTTTGAATCAATCCACATGAGGTTGTGATGACTGAGTGTAATCTGAGTAAAAATCAGGTCAACAGAGGGGATTCTCTGCAGTTTGGCGTGGTATGATTGGAGGACGGCAAGTGCATTACACATGTTGAGTAATTTATATTATATAAGCGAATAATTTATATTATTTTATATTAAAAATAATCATTATCAATATATTTAAATAAATTAATAATTCAATAAATAAATAACAAACGAGCCAAGCTCGAGCTAGAATAATTATTCATGAGTCAAGCTCGAGCTCTCCTAAGTTAAACGAGCCCATCTTAGGCTCCGCTTGACTCGTTTACGCCCCTAGTAGTAGTCGCTAATGCCTGTGCTAAAACATATTTTGGGTAGTATGGTCTTTTCATTTTCTAAATCAAGTAACTGTTGTATGTTTGAAATGAAAACTTATTATTATGTTCAAACTCTAAAATCATGAATTTTCTTGTCAATAAAACCACTGTATAGCTAACATTTATACCTGGTCTATCTTTATATATCTATGTTGGTGCTGAAGGAAATTGGGGTTACTGGTCTATTGCATTTTTTCAGCAGGTGGCTTCTTTTAGCAACAATATCGCCATTCAAATTGCTGCTGGAAGCAGCCTTAAGGTCAGCCAAATGGTCAACAACTCGACCGATAGATAGATAGGAATGGATAACCATTTTTTTGTTTCAGGTAGCTTGACCCGTTTTTCCTATTTCGGAGGAGGATATGAATTTGGAAATATGATGGTTGATTTGGGAAGACCTTGAAACTTTGTATTTGAGCTTATGCATTGTCAAGCTTTGAGAAAACTTATGTATGTATATCAATGTTAATTTTGTATTGACAATTAACCAATATATTTGTTAACTTGGAAATCTTTGTAATATTGACTTCGGATCTATAATATGAAATGAAATGGATACCTTTGCTATGTTTGTATTTTATGTTTGTCATGAGAATTTAATTATTAGTGTAAAAATTAGTAATTATGAAAAAAAAAGTAAAAATATGTTTTTTTTTAATATTAATACGATGACACGCATAAATGTTAGTCATAAATGCAATGTCGTAATTGTGAGTCATAAATGCGCGTCATAAAATATGATACGCGAAAGCGTGTCATATGCAATTTATGACAGGGGCTATTGAGCGTGTCATAAGTGCCCTTTAATGACACGCAATTGAAAGACTTTTTTCTAGTAGTGGCACCAATTACCTTAATTACTACACAAAGCACAAGTTACATAAATTACCCAAATTACATTAATAATCCAACAACAAAATATATAAAATTACATATTACAATTACATATTCTATACAAGGTATATAAATTACACAATACAAAATACACATATTATATAAAATACAGAGATTACATATACTACATAAAATGCAAAGATTGCACATATTATAAAATAAATGAATTATTATTGTTGTTGTTTGGTGTAACCTTTGTATGTATGAATATAATATTTATTACATTTATTTAAATGTTATTGTGTTTGTGTGATACCCTTTTACAAAAATGTAATAACCATCATGTTTCTCTCATTTTATAAAAGTCTTATTTTTTATAAAAACCTTTATCTTATAAAAAAAGATTTCTTATTATTTTTCTTTGTGAGTTTATTTATTATTAATGGCGTTTTAAAAAAATACATAAAATAAATAAAATAAATGGTTAATCAATAGATGGACTAATTTAATTATTGAATAATGTTGGTGGTTATAGAAAATGCCCATTATGCTCTTCCAGTCATTTTAATATACTTTTAGTCAACCAATATATTATTTTATTGTTGTTTAACTACAAACACAAGAGACAAAAGAATTAATTAAATGTGTGATTGTCTCAAAGTTCTAAAAACTTAACAAGTTCTCAAATTATTCTATCCCTATGTGTGTCTATATATATACAGGGGAGTAATAATTTAAAAACCTTGTTAAGTTTTAAAAACTTAAGAACTTTATTTTTAACTACACATTTAATTAAATAGATTAGATTATATGGTTGAGATTAAAAGTGATTAAAAAATTAAAATAGGAGAGAGAATAAAGATATACAATGATTATAATAATTTAAACGTCCGTTACATCTATGTAATAAGTCGACTCGGTGCGTAAAAAATTCTGTAATTTTTTTTACGTATATGCAACCTACATATATTACGCATGTTGATGTGCTTGAAGTAGTTTAATATTTATTAAGTATATTAACTAAAAATAAACACTAAGTAATACTCTAGACTCTCTAAAACTTGACCAAACTACTAACCGGCAAGTGAACCGATTGACTCTAGTAAAGCTAAGTAAGTCCGGATATCGAATACACGAGACTCTTTAAATTACGTTTATTAGCTAATTAGACTCGACTACAAAACATGACTTATTAATTATATTTGTTTGGGGGGTTTTTATTTAAAATACTAATTTAATACTATAATTAAAAACTAATTAAGAAAACAAGTAATTTAAACGAAAACAAAGTTTGTTATGAAAATAAGATAATAAGAAAACTACCTAGGCTAGATTCCCCTAAATTTCAGTAATGAATTAACTCGGGAAAATGTTTAGCTATGGACTGGGATCGTAAATTAGACACTTAAAAGAACAGGACCCCTGACCCTTCTCAAAAGACACCTATGGACTTCTAACAAGTTTTAACACACACCAGTATTAAAAATCAAATTCCCTTACGGTCACCCAATTATTTATAATTTAGTTCCTTTATACGAAATCCCACCTTACAGCGCGGAAATCAAAGACAATTTATTATATTTAATTGATTTGATAAACAATAATAAATAATCAACCCTAGATGGACTCCTTACGAAGAACTAAATCTAGCAAGATTAAATAGTAAAGACTTATCAATAACCTGGCACTTTACAGATTTAGGTTAGCAACATACTTAGGTTTATTTGACAATATTATTCATATGACCTTATCATGACATCAATCATAAAATAATCAAGAACACAAAGTAATTGACCTAATAGCAATCCTATCATATGACAAACAATAATCAAGGAAAGCTATGGGATAAAACTCATCAAACAATCCTAAGCATTCATATGCATCAATCAAATATAAATAAATCTTTTACTAAACCATAAAAACCATAACGATAAACAATCCCAAAGTCAAATCAAAACATCAAAATAAGTTCATCTTAAGCCTAAGTAGTTCATGCAATTTAGCCTCGCATCTTAGGTTTAAACAAAACAAGCAAACAAGAATTCATGGCGTAAAATAAACGAAAACGAAAGAAACAAAAGATAAAACCCGTGTTCTTCGTCTTCAACCAATATGCGCAACACCAGCTGATTCTTCGACTCCAAAGCTGCCAAAATCTGCTCTCGAACTCCTCGAAACTCACCAAAATCGTCTGGAACTTCAGGGTATGCTTAAGGGTAAGTTTAGGGGTCTTTATATAGGCAACAGGTGTCCAAAAATACGTAAAGTCGGCCAAGAAACGAAGATTCTGGAACTTGGCACCGCCGCGCGGTGGGCACTCCCTCCCCCGTCGCACGGCGCTCCGGCCTGGGGGGCCTAGCCTGGTCTGGTTCACTCCTGGTTCGGTCCAGTTCGTTTCCTGATGCGTCGGTTCTCCGGTTCGGCTTGTTTTTGATCGTTTTTCGCCCTCTTTAACCATAATTAAAACTCGAGACCTACATGTAATCAACTAAGTTAGTAGTATACAAATCTTACAAGAAACCAACAAAAACCAATAAAATAATAAATAAAATGTACACGGGTAATGTATATTAAGCGTTATATCAAATATCCCCACACCTAACCTTTTTTCGTCCTTGAAAAAGTCTCATTGCAACGGGATCAGAATCGGAGAAATACAGTATTACAAACATATAGGTTATCTTAAAAATTTGTAGAACAACGCAAAAACTGCGATCACCGATATTGTTGTTCACTTAAACCCATGCCTTTGTATTTACCGGGACAAGTAAGATCCGACTATTATTATTATTATTATTATTATTTTGTATATAATCTAGTGGAACCCACAGTTAAGACCCGCTTTATTTTAGATTTTACCGGATCAAACCACCCTAACTTGACTTAAACCTCATAATAGCAGATTAAAACATTGTTGCACATTTTTCATGAATAGCTAAGACGATCAAGGATATTGTTTATCCACCTAAATTTAAACATCAAAGTATACCAAGCAGCCATTAGATACGATTAAGGTTCAATTATTCAACTAACTAGCCAGTGTTCCCCACTACATGATATACCCCTGTTATCAAGCAACACCTCGGACCCATTACCACACGTGATTTTACAAGTTTCCATCTGTCGGTTTACATACGTCGTGTCTCTAGTTGATCCTGTTTTTAATGGTATGGGACGCAAGTAAAAGGATCACGTATGACTAACAGCGGGATGATCACTGGATCATCAAGATTTTACTTCACTGTAATTAATGTAAGTGGGTGTAATGATTGCAGTAAACTACGGGTTTATGCTTAAAAGTTTTTATTTATTTAAATATCCGAACATACCCAGATGAACAACCGTAAAAATACCCATGGTTTCCGAACCCGAGGCATCCCATCATACAGGATTTAAGGCTATAAAACCATACGCCTATGAAGTGTTAACCACTAAAACTAGAAGTACACGTTTTAAGTTTATATCACAGGCTACACGGTATACTTTAACGTTTAAACCTACCCAAGCATCGTATGATAGCGTATTCAAATTTCTATAAAATTCATAATTTTCTACAATCAAACTAAAAATAAGGCTTGAGTATGGCCGACCTTTCATCTCGTATTTTATACAGACTTAACATATATCCCACTAAAAATCATATTTATCGTTAAAAACCAACTATCAAACCGCCCTTTCATTCTAAAGGCTAAGCCTACCGACACATCCCAAGTTAAGTGCGTGTTCTTTAATTATATCTTATTATTAGTAGTTTGAAACACCGATTCCCGATAAGTATCCTCATCTCCCATTTATACGCAAAAAGAAACAAATTCAAAGGACCATAAATAAGTAAAAAACAGATTAAAAAACATGTGTTCCTATCCCCACACTTAAAATTTGCATTGTCCTCAATGCAGGGACGGAAACACGACTCAAAAATTTAGAAAACAAAGCCTAACAATACAAAAATAAATAAAAACAAAAAATATAAAAGCAAAGTAAAAAGGAAAAGACTTAGCTGGTAATATGGAAGACTGTCAAAGTGCCAGTCTCGTTGCCATAAATTCTCTCCTTACCGCTTCGCTCGCCATGATTGTTTATCTCATTCTCTCATTTCTGAACGGACACGGCCTCTCCACTCGACGTACCTAAGTGAATAGAATATCTAGAAAATAAAGTCTAATTAGGTGTCCTGGAAAACATCACACCAACCCATCCTCCCAGCCGTACAAGATTAGGTTAATAATTATACAGACCAACGAAAATAAAAACATCATAAAAGAAAAATAAAACATAAAAAGATACAACTCCCAATGCTTGTTAGGACGTCCCCACACTTATTCTTCATCCTCCTCCTCACTCTGCTCCAATGTCTGATACGGCTCAGCTTCCTCAAACTGTAAGACCCCGAATCCCGGGAATCCTATAGTTGGTAATCACATCCACAAATTCACAAAAATTTAAAACCAAACGATTCTTTGTATTTAAAACAAGTTCAGAGTAAATAACAGCGGAAAAGTTTAAGTATTAAAAATCTCAAAACACGGGTACAGGTGTCCAAAATCAATTGTAAATAAAATATTCGTTTTATTTGAAATCTTCATCTCATTAAAATCGTTTCAGAGTAGTAGACAGCGAAATAGATAACATCAAAATTCCCAAAACCCGGGAAAGTGACCAAAATTTAAATACTTATGGTAATAATTTAAAAGAAACAGTTTGCGCTATTAATTCTTCGACTAGATGTGCCTTCAACCGTCTGAGTAGTCTCTAGCACGTCCAAGCGGAAATCTCTAATCCTCAACCTGAAAGTCAATCTAACATACACACAAAGTCAGATTGAGCTGAATGAGTTCAAGTTTTCATAAACAATAATTCATACTTTATTTCAAAGCTATAGTTATACACAATAGAGAAGGTATAAATAAAATAAATTATATATAATTCATCAAGTAATACAATCATCGTGGAACACACGTACACGGGCCTCCCCACCCCAAGTCAAGACTCGAGTAATATATTTGACCCGGACGCGGTAAGACCTAAGCATGTGACACAAGCCTCCCCACCACGAGTCAAACCCGAGTAATATATTTGACTCGGTCACAGCTTATACATCCAAGCACGAGATACGGGCCTCATCACCCCGGGTCTTCCCCAAGTAATATATTTGACCCGATCCCGGCTCATACATCCAAGCACGTGTTACGGGCCTCCTCACCCCGGGTCTTCCCCAAGTAATATATTTGACCCGATCACGGCTCAACATCAGGGTCGAGCAAACGTACAACCCAAACACGTAACATCAGTGCATGCAAACACAAAGTAGGCATACACAACATCAGTAGTCGAAACGACTACAACATCGCCAAATATAGGCCAAGCAATAATGTAAATACACATATATATATTTATTTAACATCCCAAGGCCTACCATTCTAGCAACCCTATATAAATTCGTTTAAAAACATTTCAAGAGTTTAAATATCAAAACGGGATTATAAAACATTCAAAGAGTTTAAATATAAAAACGGGATTATAAAACATTCCAAGAGTTTAAATATAAAAACGAGATTATAAAACATTCCAAGAGTTTAAAATATAATACGGGACACGAACAGTTAGGCCATCATCAACACTAAGTATTCGTACTTAGACATCTATATACATCCATATATTTATATCCCTACAAATACCGTCCAAATAATAACATCAGGGGCGAGCACACTTACAACCCAAACACGTAACATTTCATCCAAGTAATAACATCAGGGTCGAGCACACGTACAACCCAACACGTAACATCTCATCCAAGTAATAACATCAAGGTCGAGCACACGTACAACCCAACACGTAACATCAGTGCATGCAAACACAAATAGGTCTACTCATATTCAATTACTGCCAAGTCCACTAACATCCTCGAGTCTAGACCATCAATAATGTACGTAACCTTAAGGACACAAGACCATGAACGAGTCTAAAATATCCTAAGGCATATAAAATAATTCAAATATAGCTTTCAAAATGCACCATCACGAGTAAGACCATGTAAAACTATTCAATTCACTGTAACGAGTAAAATCGTTTAAAATTGTATTTCGGTGTGTATGCTAGCCCGAAACGTAAAAGAGTAAAAAGGGCATCATGAACTCACCTGAATCAACCGAACACCTGCAATGAGCTAGGAAATCCCTAAGTGCACAATCACAAACAAGGGCCTGTAAATTATACACAACGCGTTACTAAACTAGACTGTAAGAACACACTAGCCTAATGGGCCGTTCAAGCCCAACAACTTGGCCCAAGGCCCAACACTTTGGCCCAACCACTTCGCCCAAGGCCCAATACTTTGGCCCAAGGCCCAACAACTTGGCCCAAGGCCCAACACTTTGGCCCAAGGCCCAAGACTTTGGCCCAAGGCCCAAAACTTGGCCCAAGGCCCAACACTTGGCCCAAGGCCCAACACTTTGGCCCAAGGCCCAACAACTTGGCCCAAGGTCCAACGATAATCAAATCGGGTCGAATGCGCGCGAAATAAACCTTAAAACCATTTGTTAAACGAATCAGCCCCGAATGGACCAAATTCCATTTTAAATCTTTTCATTCATCAAGATTATGTCACCCGATATGATAGGGTTGACGGTTCCTTTTTACAACTCTTACTTTAACGTTTAAAAGAAAATTCACGCACCGCCGACTCGATTGACGAAGCACTAACCCCAACAGCCCCGTGCATCAAAAATATAATTTTCCCACAGCCCTTAAACCACCCTAGGGCTATACAAACTGATTTGGTCGGTCATCCGATCGTTAAACGCATCAAACTCAACAATTGCCAATCCTACACCCGATAAACCCTAGTTTTCGAACTAAAATCGATTGACCGACCTAAACACCTCCATTGGCCATGAAATTTTAGTATATTGTAAGTGACATACCTAAGAATATGACGGAGTACGAACTTCAATTATAACAGCCCCGAAAGATGCGAGAAAGGGCAGCCACCGGTTAAGCCTAAAACGAACTTATCGATCAATACGAATATAACATGCAGATTTTAGCATGCAAAGATGTATTTTATTACATAGGAAAACCATAGAATTAAATTATTAAATTTTTACCAGTGTTGCATAAATATCTTAAGTTTATAAAAATATTTTTATTATATTTTTCTAGTGGACACAAATATCATAAAAATTCTTCTAACACAGAAAGGTATTTGCAGCTATTTCAGATGCGCAACAAAATGGTTTTATTTTTATAAAATTCATTACCCAGATAAATTAAACGATTCCAATTGGGTTTGGTTCCTAACTCAAAATATTAACTTCCAGAAGTGGAACCAACCAATTTAGACTTGTCGAAAAAAGGTTATGATGTCGGGAAGACGGACCAGAATCCGTCGTCCCGCATCATGTTTGACACTCGATTTTATAAAATCATAAAAAGTATTCAAATCTCATCCAAAAATTACGTATTATACCTTTCTGGAAACTAGACTCAAAGTAGAACATCATGGAATCAAGAATCGATCAAAAACAGTGGATTAACATCGCGTTACAGACCCAACAATAAACGTATACGAATCTGTCAGCAAGCTGTTATCATCAAAACTCAATCTTAACGACCAATAAGCGCGTTAATGTGATCAATTAAGGTGTAAAAGACATGGGGAATCATAAAACCGACCTTGAATTAAAGTTTCCATGGCTGAAACTTGGCTGGACAGAAGAAAAACGAGCAGGGGGGGGGCGTCCAGGTCCGACGGCTGCAAATAGGTTTAGGGTTTGAGTTTTCTTTTGTTTTATGATATAAAATAGTTACATCCAAGTCCCTCCAAATTGAAGTATGTAGCAACTTGGGTGGAAAGTTAAGTGAGAACGTTTACGAGGTTTGCAAGGAGCTCCTGGGAGAATGCCGGGTCAAGCCCGAAAGGTGTACATAACACTACAAGATTAAACCTTTTGTTGGAAATTAACGGGCGTTACATAAACTCAAGTGAACCTGGCCCATAAAATGGCGCACCATACCCATATCCATGACCATAACCATAGCTTCCCGAACCTGCCGGGAAACTCGAACCACTCGGCTCACTGGACCCTGACATAGGCGGCTGTCTCAAATAATCAGGCAGATCAATGTGCAACCCAGTCATCAAGTGCCTCATATTCTCATCTTTTCTTTGTTAACTGTCCCCCTCATCAGCTGTCTAATCCCATCACAATGCTCATTCATGTAACCCTGCATGTGGTCGAATCCCGACTCTATCCTATCATATAAAGAATCCAAAATAAGTACCTCAGGATGGGGCTCTCAGAATCAGGAAGTGGAAGCTCAGTGGGACCCATACGAGCCCCTTCCCATGCTAATGGATCAAAGGGCGCTAAAATCCCAGACTACCTCAACTCTCTCACGCCAATATACTCAACCACCGACCCGCGTGTCAGATATTCCGGTTTATATTTCTCAAAAACACCCAAATTCTTTGCCAACAATGTCACATATGGGCCCATATCTATCTTTGATCTCTTTTGTGTACCTCCCCTTCGATTTCGATGAAACGACCAAGCCAAAACACTCGCCACATTAACAGACCTTTGTTCAACCATAACCAATAAACAAAACAAATCCAACCAATTCACCTTGTTCTCACCCGACCCTCGTCCAACCAAAGTAGTACTTAAAATTTTATGAATGTACCTTAAAACCGGGTCACGAATGTCCGATGCCACCATACTTTCTGAAAATGGAAAAACCACAATCTTTACCCAAAAAGCAGCCAACTCCGTGCTGGTCAAACTAAAGGGCTTCTTATTTCTAAACACCCCTCTCAAACTCGTGTGAAACTCGACCGTATTAACTTCATCTTCTGTGTAAAAACCACTTGCTACCCCAAACTTGGCGATCGTCATCTCATACGTTTCCCACTCTAACGCAAACGAAACTGCGTCGGGTTGATCAAAATTACCTGCTTTATACCGAAACATACATAAAAACTCAAACGTCAACTCTTTATACTGTTGTTCCTTTAAGCATAACATCGCTTTAAACTTCGGGCCTAACAACTCCTCAATCCTACCTCTTTGCCCTATCTCATCCAAAGTATCCCAATTAATCGTTTTGAAAATCAGCATATCCAACCCCATAAGATCATAAAACTTCTCATATTCTTTCGAATCTTCTGTAAATCGGAGATACGTACAACCTCGCATATCCCTAGTCTTTCGCCTCAATGGTACCGCTCCTTCCTTGTAATTAATCACTCGCTTTGTTGTTCTTCCAACCATATCCTCCATTTCCGGCTCATCATCTTGCGGACCCGATGCCGGACTGTCACACCCCAACCTAAGGCGTAAATGCCGGGGCGTGATCCGATTGCTCATAGCTTGAAGATACTATCATATATAAAATGTGACAATATCTAACTAATTATTTAATTCAAATAATACACAATATTCAAATACAACAATACAATTAAAATAAATAAATACAATCAATTAAATTTAAGTTTGTCTTCAATATAACCCTAAGGTCTTTTTAAGTGTCCATCCTTCAACTCAGGCACCCGTCAACAACACATGTTGAGTGAGTTTACCACCAGTTTTGCAATAAAATAAGGATAATATAATAAAAGAAAAATGTAATAAATGCGGCAATGAAATCAAACCATAAGCATGTAAGTTGTCGATTAAACCATTGCCAAGCGAATCGGGCGCCGGTAAATCAACCATGAGCAAATAAGAATAAGACCGTTTCCAAGCAAATCGGGCGTTGGTCAATAGAATGAGAACCCTCTCCAAGGGGATATGTCAAACGAATGAATACAATAACACATAAGCACATAACAAGTAGATTTGATTAATCACACACAATTACACGTTTGCTATTTTTGATATGTATGTATATATAGATATGTATGTATAGTATTATATACGCATATGTCCCCAAAACGTTTATGAAAATCGAGTAAAATAGGAGAATGATAAAACTCACCTGATCGATTAAGCCAAACGGGAATGTTTACGACAAGAACGATAATCACTCTCTTCGAAATTACAGACAAGGATCCTAATTAAATGTTATTATGAGTAAATTATAAATGATATAATACATATAACGAATTTAGGATTTCGATATGATTTGAGTTACAATTATGTTTGGTATATTATGGATTGAACAATTGATCTCTACGAATTATTATTATTATTATTATTTAAGTATAAAAATCATTGTTTGTCATAAAATCGGGTTAACGAATAATTAATTTGAATAAATATAAGTTAAGATATATTATAATAATAAACATCTAAATATATGATTATCGTAAAATTTATATCTTGGAGTTTTTAACGACATCCGATGGTAAAAATATATTAACATGTTTAATGTGTTTATTCAATTTTATTTAAAACGAATAACGATATATATATATATATATATATATATATATATATATATAAGTAATTTTATAAAAATATTAACAACAATAAGCCTCAATATTAGTGTCGGTTTAAATAAAATAATAATGATTTATTATTAGAAATAAGATATATATATATACACACACGGAAATCTTGTAAAGAAACTAGTCGGCACGAAACGTTTAACATTTATGATGTCGGTTTAAATAAAATATTATTTATTTAATGTTTAATATTACTCTTAATGTATTATAAATTATTTAACATAAGTTTAAACAACAAATAAATAAAAATACAAAAAAATGGCATAGCTGGGACTCGAACCCGGGTACACAGCCGACCAGAACCTTAACACACACACCCTAGCCAACTGGGTTAGGGTGTCAGTTGGTTAATGGTTGTAAACAATTCATTATATACAGAACTTAGATAAACCCAACTTTGATTATGAAACCCTAAATAACACAATCGATCAATTCGTTTAGTTTTCGTTCAACTAATGTTTGGGTTTATGTTTAACGATGTTAGACGACTTATATCCATGTTTCAATTACCTCGAACATCGATGAATCCAAGGAGAACGAACGATCCTATTAGCCGCGGCTAGAATGAGGTTGAACAGCAGGTTACGGCCACCATCAATGTAATTAAGGTTAGGGTTTTGGTTCGCCAAGTTATAAAGGAGGTGTAGCTATGTTTAATTGAATTACAACGTGTCTTAGAATTTATAAACGATTTTAGGGTTAGTCGGCTCAAAATATAAATAAATTCGTATCCGATTCTGATCTCGTTTCCTAATTGTTTATGTTAGTTAGGCCGAATATAGTATGAGGAATCATAAACGGGATTCAATTCCTAATTTAAATCGATGATTGTGCTTCAAGTAATCTAAACGGGTCAAGATTTGGGTAAACGGATCATGGGTTTATGGATATGGGTAAATGGATAGTATGTAAAAATTGTATTTTAGTCCTTAGTGTTTTGAGGTGGAAACGATAGAGGGTAAAAGTTTACAATTGAGCTAAAAATGTACATTTTCGAAAGTTAAATATATATTAAATAATTATAATAGATAAATATAATTTATATAGAAATTCATCGGTAAACGTGCTACTTTTAGTGATAAATTTCCCGAATCATAAAGCGGGTCGGGTATTAGATATAAAATTCGTATGGGGAAAAACCCGAGTTGTTACACGGACCGCGTCTTCGCTTAATCGCTCCATGTGACGAACCTTCTCCTGACATCCTGAAAAACACAAATAAACAAGCAAACAAAGGGAGAAAGTTAGTATCCGGTTACAAAAATTCAAACGACCGAACTCGTCCGAATGGAGATTGAGTATGAACGAGCGGCCATTTTTTGCAAGTAAAGTTCAACGGATAATTAAAAACTCAAAACAAAGTGAAACTAACTAACCGACAAAACAACAATGACTCGATGTACAACACCCCCACCCGGCACATTAATTGTCCCAATTAAGTAAAAGTGCCACAAAAACCGAACAATGAGTTATAAAGTTAACGGAAATGCATGATTAAAACTTTGTATAAAAATATGTCAACACTCAAATCTCAACTCCAATAAGTCACAAACATCTTCAAACCAAATTTCACTTTGCAGTACCCAAACCGGCCCAACCGCAACAAACCAGAAATTTTGGAAAACCAAACCGGACCACCCGCAACCAATAGTGCAACAAATAACTTCAAATCGACACAAACCGGCAAACCAAATATATTTTCTAACTGAGCTTAGCCTGGTCATCAAAACCCACCAACTTACTTCAACAAACTAACAATTCCTCAAAAACCCGACAAACTAGTTTACTCAAACTAACAAAGAACACTTGCAAACTAGGCTAAAGATACAAAAAAAAGTACAAATGGTGACAAGAAATATTACCTTAGAGCTTGAAATGCAAGAATTAAGAGGTAAAAAAAGTTTGAAAATAAAGTGGTGAATGTGACTTGAATGGTGAAGAATAGATGGAAATTAATGGTGGGTAATGGTCATTTGATGTTATATTAATGATTTTAAGGTTTGATTTGGTAAAACTGATGAAAAAATGGTGGATTGGGTGGTGGAATGGTTAGGGTTTCGTGGGTGTTTAGGTGACGTTGAAAGGGGAAGAAGATAATAATAATAATAAGAATAATAATAATAATAATAATAATAATAATAATAAAATAATAATAATAATAATAATAATAATAATAATAATAATATGTATAATAAATAAGATAAAATAAAAAATGTGAAATCCAGAATACAACCCGCCGCGCCGCGCGACCGGAGGGTCATGGCCCGCCGCGCCGCGCTGCGGCATATATTATTATTATTATTATTATTATTATTATTATTATTATTATTATTATTATTATTATTATTATTATTATAGGGATAATGGGCTTAATTTTAAGGTCTAGGTGATTGAAGGTTTAGCATGATTCGATTTATACGCGTAAGACTTACCTGGTGCCCCCCTCAGGCGATTCCTCTTTTTATGTTGGTAATGATCCCTTGACACGACTCAAATACAGAAACGAAAACTACAAGACACGGTTAGTGACACAAAAACTAAAATAAAGAGACAATAAAAATAAGAATAGAAGTAGAGATAGAAATACAAACTCTACACTTGAGTTCTCACTCAAGAACCACGTGTGACAGTTTAATGCGACGAATCGAGAGGAGTTTTCTCCATCTAGATTGCTTCCTTCAGTCCTCCAAGATAGTGCTTTAAACGATGGCCGTTCACCTTCCAAGACATTCCATTATTTGAATTCTCCAACTCCACCACTCCATACGGGAAAGCTTCTTTCACCAGGTACGGTCCCGTCCACTTCGATCTCAGCTTCCCTGCAAACAACTTTAAACGAGAATTATATAACAATACCTTATCACCTTTCTTGAACTCTTTGCCGCCTTTCAAATGCCGATTGTGTAAAGCTTTCGTCTTTTCTTTGATGTTTAACAATCGGGAATATGCTGCATCCCGATGCTCC
Source organism: Bidens hawaiensis (assembly GCF_021521415.1). Lineage (NCBI taxonomy): Eukaryota > Viridiplantae > Streptophyta > Magnoliopsida > Asterales > Asteraceae > Bidens > Bidens hawaiensis. The sequence goes on along the minus strand of NW_027493579.1, from coordinate 137,012 downwards.
AACTCAACTGGCAAATGACAAGACTTACCGTAAACAAGCATAAACGGTGTAGAACCCAACAGAGTCTTGTATGCGGTTCGGAATGCCCACAATGCATCATCTAACTTCTCCGACCAATCCTTCTGACTAACCCCAACCGTCTTTTCCAAAATCCTCTTCACTCCTCGATTAGCATTCTCGACTTGACCATTCGTCTGAGGGTGATAGGCAGTAGAGGTACGATGAGTAACCCCGTAATGAGCTAATGCCTTCTCCATGACGGTATTACAAAAGTGGGTGCCCCGATCACTAATGATAGCTCTCCGAGTACCGAAACAAGTAAACAACTTCTTGAGGAACCTCACAACAACTCGTGCATCATTTGTAGCCAACGCTAGGGCTTCCACCAACTTCGACACATAATCAATCGCCATTAAGATATACTTATTACCGTTCGATGTGGGAAATGATACTATAAAATCGATGCCCCAAACATCAAAGATTTCAAGAATTTGAATGGGGTTTTGAGGCATCTCATTCTTGGATGAATTATTACCTGTTCTTTGGCACGCATCACAAAGCTTCACAAACTCTTCATCATCTTTAACAACTGTCGGCCAATAAAACCCACTATCAAACACCTTCTACGCGGTAGCATGCGCACCATGATGACCTCTAGTCAACCCCTCGTGAACATGCTTGAGAATATCCCAACCTTCCTCTTTCGTCACACACCTCCTCATAATCTGATCACCACCAATCTTAAACAAGAACGGGTCATCCCACACATACCGATTAACATCTCGGAAGAACTTCCACTTTTGTTGTGTAGTCATACCTTCCAAAACAAAACAATTAGCCAAATAATTAGCAAAATCAGTGAACCATGGCATACCTTGCTTCTCAGCTGCAACAAAATCAATCGACTCGTGAGGGAATGTATCTCCAATCTCCTCCTCACGCAACTCTTCTCTCCTCGGGTCTTCTAAGCGGGATAAATGAACGGCCGCTACGTTTTCTGCACCCCTCTTATCTTTGATCTCGATGTCAAACTCGGAAAGTAGAAGAATCCACCGTATAAGACGAGGCTTCGCGTCTTACATGTGAAAGAGAAAACGCAAGACTGCATGATCGGTAATGTAACGCCCGTTAATTTCAGATAAGTGATTTAAAGCATGTAAAGTATGTACATCTCTCAGGATTTATCCGACATTCCTCGGAGGCTTTCTCGTCATTCCGGTTCGTTAAACTAATTAACTTTTCCGCCAAGTTGCTACTTTGTTTCAATTGGAGGGGCTAGAGTGTAAGATTTTTATATCATAATTGAAAAAAAAAAAAAACCCCTAGCCCCCCCCCCCCCTCCTTTATGCAGTCCGATCGGCCAAGAGAGCAACCATCCCACCCCCGTTTTTCTTTTTTTGCAGCCAAGTTAAAGGTGTAAAACTCCAATTGAAGGTTAGTCCCATGTTCCTACAAGTCTTTTACACCTTAAACCATCCTTATACATCGCGTATTGATCGTTAAACCGCTTGTTTTAGGCTTACCGGGTGACTGTCCAATTGGGCAGTTTCGGGGCTGCTTTGGCTAAGGTTTTTGCACCACAATCTTCCTAGGTATGTCCCATATAACATACTTTAAAATCATGTGTGTTGGTGTTCGTTTGATTGGTCAACTAGTTGTAGCTTGAAAACTAGTATTTGGTTGACTAGTTTGTGAATTGTGATGTCTAGCGCGTTGTTCGAGGGAACTAACAACCAATTCGAATGTTGTAGCCTCGGTATGAGTTGTGGGCTATAAGAAATTGATTTTTAAAGGTAATGGGGCTGAATTGGTTGTCGGTTACTCAATCGGGTCGGTACAACGCGAATTCGCGTTTATTGAATAGTTGGTGCGTTGTGCTTGCGAGTTACCGACCCATCCAACTCGTGTAGTGTCGTGTGGGCGAGTAGGCTGTGATTTTTTCAAATTTGGCCCGCACGAGGCTGAGTTGGATGTTAAGTGCCTAAACAACTCTTAAACGCGCGTATTCGTCTCACCTAGCACTTCCGGGGTAATTTGGGGAATTCTTTGTTCTCGGGATTACCTAAGGGTGGTTTTGATGAATATAAGACCCCGTGTAACACCCCGACCAAAGGCGGATTATACATCGGGGCGCCACATATTGTTTCATTACTCGTGACACTATTGGGTGTCAATATTTAATAAATACATTCATTCGCGCACGCGCAAAGTAGACATAAGATAACATAAATCGACATAAATCAATATATTATAAGGCGAAATATTCGAACAACAATAACTTGTCTTGATACATTTTAATCTAGGTCCAAAAGTAAAAACGTCCTACGTGTCCACAAGCTCCAAATGTAGCTACAGCAAACCTGAACATGTGTTAAAATAAAACGTCAAACACTTGCGTGTTGGTGTGAAATCAAGTTTAATACAATACATAGATAATAATAAATCTGCGCGCAACACGTGTATGTCTGGTGTTTAACAAGGGTGTAATCAGATTGTGATCAAGCCTAAATAGATCATAGCTCATAGTTCAATCCGTGCTCCCAAATGAGCACAAAAACAAGAAAACATCTGTGCAAGTGTAAACAAAGAAAACCGTAAACGATAGGTCTCCCGTGTTCATCTAATGGATCCATGAAAACTTCGGAATAGGCCGAACAAAGCGGTTAATGATACACACATACAAATAACAGCCAAGTAAACGTCCTCAACACATGGGATACTGCGCGACTAAAGTTCATAAACAAGTTTAAGACTCTAAGTTTGTACGAACACATGAACATCCCAAAACATTAAAAATAAAAAGGGATTAGGTACGAGATTACTCACTTGATAAACGATGCGGTGTAAGATAAAGCAAGAACCAACTTTAAACAAGCACAAGTTAACCTAGAATTAAAGATTATCGTTTTAATGATTTGTTTTAAGTCTTGATTATAAGTTAGCATAATTAATAAGTAAATTATTATATATAATATATATATTACCGGAAAAGCAGGGCAGAATAGGGAGGAAGACGGAGGCAGAGAGGAAGACGGCAGAGAGAGCAAGGAGGAGGTTAAATTAAGTGTTTGTGTGTGATGTGTTAGGAAAAATAAGATTATTATTTATAGAGAAACCTTAGGGAACACAATCCCTAGAAAAAGGGGAAAAGATCTCAAAAAGCAAAAGATTCCAAAAGCAAAAGATATCACAAGATATGGCAGCTGCAGGGGGCAAGATAAAGCTGACAGGGAACAGTAAACAGGCATGGGCGGGTCAGATAAAGGTACTGGTCAGGCATGGAAAAAGCAGATCTCAAAAGATAATGTCAGTCACTTTTTCTGCCAACCAATGGGGTTGGTGCGCATGCTGCGCCGAAAGTAACTTTTCAGACATAAGATAGGTCAGGTCAACAGCACAGAAGATAAGACAACACAAAAGCAAACAGGCTGGATAAAACAGAAGAAAAGATAAGTCTAGCGCGAGAAAGCTGCGCGCGAGAAGGCTAAGGCGCGCCGCGGAAAGAATCACGATTCTTAGCGCGCTGCGGGAAGAACTACAAATCCTTAGCGCGTCGCGGGAAGAACTACCGTTCTTAGCGCGCTGCGAGAAGAATTACAATTCTTAGCGCGCTGCGAGAAGAGTTCGTCTCGCGTATCGCTGGAACAGATGGTCTTCACGCAGGCTTCCTTGTAAGGAGTCTGGCGCGGGGAGTTGCGCAGACAACCTTAGGCGGGAAGGAACAAAGGACAGTTAGGGGTTCAAGGCTTAAGGGCGGGACGGCGACAAGAGGGAAAAGAAGGCGGAAAGAGAGAAGAAGAGGGACGGGACGGCAGAAAGAAAGAGAGAAAGAGGCGGGAAGGAAAATATATTATTATTAACTAAAGTAAAATATAAGTATAAATAAATATTAAATCATAAAAGAAAGAGATCGGGTCAGAGAAACGGGTACCTGGGTCGGGTCGGATCGGGGCAGATGTCACAGTCTCCCCTACTTTAAGAAATTTCGTCCCGAAATTTATCTCGAAGTAGGTTGCGCAGAGAACAGGTGCGGGTACTTGATCTTCATTTGATCTTCCCTTTCCCATGTAAACTCGGCTCCGCGCTTGGACTCCCAGCGAACTTTCACGATAGGGATGCGACTGCGCTTGGTTTGCTTAACCTCGCGATCCATAATCTCAACAGGCTTCTCAACGAAATGCATAGATTCATCAACTTGAACTTCATCAAGTGGAATGTGAAGGTTCTCGTCAGCTAAACACTTCTTGAGATTGGATACATGGAACGTTGGATGCACATTACAGAGCGCGGGCGGCAGGTCAAGTCTGTAGGCAACTTTTCCTACACGCGCGAGAATCTTAAATGGTCCAACATATCGAGGAGCAAGCTTACCTTTCTTCCCAAAGCGGACAACACCCTTCCAGGGCGACACTTTGAGGAGAACAAGATCACCAACTTGAAATTCGAGAGGCTTTCGCCTGCGATCTGCGTAACTCTTCTGTCGGCTTCTGGCAGTCAGCAGATGATCACGGATCTTGGCGATTTTATCGGTTGTCTCTTGAACAAGTTCGGGTCCTGTGATTTGAGTTTCACCCACTTCGCTCCAACAGATCGGGGAGCGGCACTTACGACCGTAAAGTGCTTCAAATGGGGCCATACCGATACTGGAATGATAGCTGTTATTATAAGAGAACTCGATCAAAGGCAGGTGCGAATCCCAATTACCTCCAAAATCAAGAACACAAGATCGGAGCATATCCTCAAGGGTTTGAATAGTTCGCTCAGACTGTCCGTCAGTCTGAGGATGATATGCCGTACTCATGTCCAAGCGAGTTCCTAGCGCAGATTGGAGAGATTTCCAAAAGCGAGATATAAAACGGCCATCGCGATCGGATATGATGCTCAAAGGAGTACCATGGCGGCAGACAATTTCCTTGACATAAAGCTGCGCGAGTTGCTCAACACGGTAGTTTTCACGAATGGGCAGGAAGTGAGCAGACTTAGTCAAACGATCCACTATTACCCAAATGCTATCATGTTTGCTTGCTGTCAAAGGTAACTTGGTAATGAAGTCCATCGCTACACATTCCCATTTCCACGTAGGAATTTCTGGTTGTTCGAGCAAACCAGATGGGCGTTGATGTTCAGCTTTTACCTTAGAACAAGTCAGGCATTTAGCTACGAACACAGCAATATCCTTCTTCATACCGGGCCACCAATAAGTAATGCGCAAATCCTTGTACATCTTATCAGCGCCGGGATGAATAGAATACCGAGATTTATGCGCTTCACTCAGGATATCAGCGCGAAGATTCTCATCAAAGGGAATCCAGATGCGATTAAGATAACAGAGAATTCCACTCAGATTGGGCACAAAATGTGCTTCCGCGCCACACGCTAACTCGGCGCGAAGGTTACCATTACTGATGGATGCGCGCTGCGCGCCACGAATACGCGATTCAAGGTTGCTTTGGATCGGCGCAAAGTAAAGCTGCGTGCGCGGCAAGATACAGTTAAGCTGGCAGGGTTTTCGGCTGAGCGCATCGGCTACCACATTAGCCTTACCAGGATGATACCGGATCTCACAATCGTAATCGCTGATGAGTTCGTTCCATCGGCGTTGCCTCATGTTAAGTTCCTTCTGATCAAAGATATGCTGAAGGCTTTTATGGTCGGTGTAGAGGATACACTTAGTACCATAAAGGTAGTGTCTCCAGATCTTCAAGGCAAAAACAACTGCGCCTAGTTCGAGATCGTGAGTTGTATAATTCTTTTCATGAACCTTGAGTTGCCTCGATGCGTAAGCGATAACCTTGCCTCGTTGCATAAGAACACAACCGAGACCTTGGTTGGATGCATCGCAGTACACGACAAAATCATCATTACCCTCAGGTAGCGCAAGAACAGGAGCTTCACACAACAATCGCTTGAGCGTCAGAAAGGCTTCTTCCTGCTTCGAGCCCCAAATATATGGTTTACCTTTGTGCGTTAGAGCTGTTAAAGGCAAAGCGATCTTCGAGAAGTTCGAAATGAAGCGCCGGTAATAACCAGCAAAGCCCAGAAAGGAACGGATCTCAGAAGGAGTGGTCGGCGTAATCCAGTTCTTGATTGCTTCAATCTTGGATGGGTCGACATGAATACCCACCTTATTTACAACATGACCAAGAAACTGTATTTCATCAGACCAGAATTCACACTTGGAAAGCTTGGCAAATAGCTGCTCGGCTCTAAGCTTTTGCAACACCAACCGAAGATGTTGCTCATGCTCGGCCTTGGTCTTAGAATAAATCAGAACGTCATCGATAAACACAATCACGAATTTATCCAAGAAAGGCCTACACACCCGATTCATTAGATCCATGAAAACGGCGGGTGAGTTGGTTAAACCGAAGGACATGACCAAGAATTCAAAATGGCCATAACGAGTTCGAAAAGCAGTCTTCGGAACATCTTCATCGCGGATGCGCAACTGGTGATAGCCAGAGCGGAGATCAATCTTGGAAAAACAAGAGGCACCTTGGAGTTGATCAAAGAGGTCGTCAATACGCGGTAAGGGATACCGGTTTTTAATGGTGAGTTTGTTCAACTCGCGGTAATCTATACACATGCGAAACGATCCATCTTTCTTTTTAACGAACAACACCGGAGCACCCCAAGGCGAAGAGCTAGGGCGAATGAATCCTTTAGCGGTCAACTCTTGAAGTTGACTTGCCAATTCTTGCATCTCAGCGGGCGCAAGACGGTAAGGAGATTTAGCTACGGGGGAGGCACCAGGGACAAGATCAATACGAAACTCGACTTCACGAGCGGGAGGGATACCAGGAAGATCATCGGGAAAAACTTCAGGGAAATCACGCACAACAGGGATATCGCGAAGCTTCTTCTTTTCTTCAGCAGGTTTGACCACATGGGCTAAGAATGCAATACACCTTTTCCGCATGAGCCTTCGGGCTTCGGCGCAAGACATAAGTTTAAGACCGCGGGAGGGTTTCTCGCCGTAGATATGAAGATCACCATTTTCTCGATGTATGCGAATCATCTTCTTGGCGCAAATAACTTCGGCGCGATTATGCGTAAGCCAGTCCATACCAATGATAACATCAAAACTTTCAAGAGGCATGGGGATGAGGTCGATCAGAAAATCATTTTCGTTAAGGTTAAGCGTGCAATCTTTAATCACTGAGTTAATTAAAACAGTTTCGCCATTAGCCAATTCAACTGGAAAATTTTCTTTTAAATCGTTGCGCGGTCGCGCAAGCTTCTACTCAAACGCGCGAGAAATAAAACTTCGATCGGCGCCAGTATCAAAAAGTACAGAAGCATAAAATCCGTTAAGCAAAAATGTACCATTAACTACGTCATTATTCGCTTGCGCTTGGTGCGCGGTTATGTTAAAAGCTCGTCCGCGTGTCACTTGGTTCGAAATCTGGTTCACCGGATTCGCTTGCGTAATCTGAACTTGTAGTCTCGGGCACGCGTTCCGGAAATGACTGGGATCACCGCAGTTAAAGCACGATCTGGGTCGTGGGTTTTGGTAGGTTGGTTGTGGGTTCTGCGGGTAGACTGGTGGTGTTTGCGCGATTGGGTTAGCGGGAGGGACTCTACAGTATTCGGCAGAGTGACCAACGCGGCCACATCGGTTACATTGTCGACACGGGGTTTGGGTTGGGTGGTGAAGTCTACAGGTTGGGCAAAAGGGTTGATTTCCTGTGTAAGGTTTCTTAGGTGGCGGGGCAGGGAGTGCTGGATTGGTTAAGGCATAGTTGTGGACTACAGGAGGTGTTGGGTAGGCTGACAGTGGGTTAGGCGCGTAAACTGGAGGTTGGTAGATGGGTTGCTGGACAATGGGCGGGTTGGTAAACGCATAGGCTTTGCGCCTGCGCTTGAGGTTGTTACGGTTTGAGGGTTCTGGTTTGGTTTCTGCGGGTTCAGGGACAGTCTTGGTGGATTTGGTCTTCTCAGTTCCCCGCAGGAACAGGGTTCCTGCTCTGACATGGTTGTCGCTGAGCACAGCGGCCAACTCGATGGCGTCAGAGAGGGTTACTGGGTTTCTGGCCCATACAGAATCTTGAATTTCCATGGGGAGACCCCCAAGGAATTTCTCGATGGCTCGGCGGGAAGGGGTAACAAGGTGAGGGACAAGTAGGCTTAGTTCATGGAAACGCGTCGCGTACTCGCGCGCTTCGCCACTGTATTGCTTAAGATTCCAAAATTCTTCCTCCAGGCGCTTAACTTCGTTGGGAGGGCAGAATTCTCGCGTCAGAATTTCCTTGAATTCCTCCCATGTCATGCTAGAAGCAGCTTCTGCGCCACGCGCATGAGCTACTCCATTCCACCAAGTAAGCGCCCTTGATTCCAGGACACTAGAGGCATATAGGGTTCGTCTGTCAGGAGGGCATTGGGTATGGAGGAAAGTGTTTTCTATTTTCTCAAGCCATTGGAGCATCACGGTGGCTCCTTCAAGGCCTGTGAACTTTGGAGGGTTACCCGCGTTAAAGGACTTAATGTTGTAACCAGAGGTGTTAGCATTGTTTTGGTTTAAGGCTTGGGCTATTGCGGCGGCCATTTCCTGGGAACGTTGCAGCGAACGTCTGCGCGCGGCTTCTTTCTTCCTAAGATGGCGAGCTGATAGCGGAGGCATTCTATAAAAGTTTTAATTTTTAGTTAATATCTTGGTTTTAGCGCAAAGTATAACCTCGAAAAGCTTGGTTTCGCGGAGTCAGTTACTGTCAAAAGTTAAAGTAAAATAAATGACCCAAATGCAGACTTAATAAAGGTAACAAATTCGAATCAAGAATCGACAATTCATGTATCACCATGACTTTCCGAATTCCCAATTCAAAATATACGAGCAAACGAGTATTGGAGATTGACGATTCATGTATCACCATGACTTTTCAATCTTCAATATAAAATATACAAGAAAATGAGTATTGGAGGTTGACAATTCATGTATCACCATGACTTTTCAAGTCTCCAACCTCAGAACATAATCGTAAATGGAAATTGAAAATCAACTATTCATGTATCACCATGACTTTTCGGATTTTCAAATCCAACAAACGAATATGTAAGTAAAATCAATAAAAATCGAAATTCAACAAAAATCGAAATATCGCGGAATAAAACATAAAATCATATATTGCGTCTGCGCAAGCATATTTATAAACAACGAGTAATTAACAATAAGCGCGCAAACATGAGATTTCTCTCATGCGCGAGAAGGGACTCTTAGGTATCCTAGGCCGTTACATCTAACCACCTATCCTAAAGTCACGTAGCTCTGATACCAATCTGTAACACCCCGACCAAAGGCGGATTATACATCGGGGCGCCACATATTGTTTCATTACTCGTGACACTATTGGGTGTCAATATTTAATAAATACATTCATTCGCGCACGCGCAAAGTAGACATAAGATAACATAAATCGACATAAATCAATATATTATAAGGCGAAATATTCGAACAACAATAACTTGTCTTGATACATTTTAATCTAGGTCCAAAAGTAAAAACGTCCTACGTGTCCACAAGCTCCAAATGTAGCTACAGCAAACCTGAACATGTGTTAAAATAAAACGTCAAACACTTGCGTGTTGGTGAGAAATCAAGTTTAATACAATACATAGATAATAATAAATCTGCGTGCAACACGTGTATGTCTGGTGTTTAACAAGGGTGTAATCAGATTGTGATCAAGCCTAAATAGATCATAGCTCATAGTTCAATCCGTGCTCCCAAATGAGCACAAAAACAAGAAAACATCTGTGCAAGTGTAAACAAAGAAAACCGTAAACGATAGGTCTCCCGTGTTCATCTAATGGATCCATGAAAACTTCGGAATAGGCCGAACAAAGCGGTTAATGATACACACATACAAATAACAGCCAAGTAAACGTCCTCAACACATGGGATACTGCGCGACTAAAGTTCATAAACAAGTTTAAGACTCTAAGTTTGTACGAACACATGAACATCCCAAAACATTAAAAATAAAAAGGGATTAGGTACGAGATTACTCACTTGATAAACGATGCGGTGTAAGATAAAGCAAGAACCAACTTTAAACAAGCACAAGTTAACCTAGAATTAAAGATTATCGTTTTAATGATTTGTTTTAAGTCTTGATTATAAGTTAGCATAATTAATAAGTAAATTATTATATATAATATATATATTACCGGAAAAGCAGGGCAGAACAGGGAGGAAGACGGAGGCAGAGAGGAGGACGGCAGAGAGAGCAAGGAGGAGGTTAAATTAAGTGTTTGTGTGTGATGTGTTAGGAAAAATAAGATTATTATTTATAGAGAAACCCTAGGGAACACAATCCCTAGAAAAAGGGGAAAAGATCTCAAAAAGCAAAAGATTCCAAAAGCAAAAGATATCACAAGATATGGCAGCTGCAGGGGGCAAGATAAAGCTGACAGGGAACAGTAAACAGGCATGGGCGGGTCAGATAAAGGTACTGGTCAGGCATGGAAAAAGCAGATCTCAAAAGATAATGTCAGTCACTTTTTCTGCCAACCAATGAGGTTGGTGCGCATGCTGCGCCGAAAGTAACTTTTCAGACATAAGATAGGTCAGGTCAACAGCACAGAAGATAAGACAACACAAAAGCAAACAGGCTGGATAAAACAGAAGAAAAGATAAGTCTAGCGCGAGAAAGCTGCGCGCGAGAAGGCTAAGGCGCGCCGCGGGAAGAATCACGATTCTTAGCGCGCTGCGGGAAGAACTACAAATCCTTAGCGCGTCGCGGGAAGAACTACCGTTCTTAGCGCGCTGCGAGAAGAATTACAATTCTTAGCGCGCTGCGAGAAGAGTTCGTCTCGCGTATCGCTGGAACAGATGGTCTTCACGCAGGCTTCCTTGTAAGGAGTCTGGCGCGGGGAGCTGCGCAGACAACCTTAGGCGGGAAGGAACAAAGGACAGTTAGGGGTTCAAGGCTTAAGGGCGGGACGGCGACAAGAGGGAAAAGAAGGCGGAAAGAGAGAAGAAGAGGGACGGGACGGCGGAAAGAAAGAGAGAAAGAGGCGGGAAGGAAAATATATTATTATTATTAAAAGTAAAATATAAGTATAAATAAATATTAAATCATAAAAGAAAGAGATCGGGTCAGAGAAACGGGTACCTGGGTCGGGTCGGATCGGGGCAGATGTCACACCCCGGGGGCTGTTATAATTGAACTTGATGAGGTCGAGACTTTAGGCAACTCGAACCATGTTAGATCGTCTCGTAGGATAAACAAGTCCTTTTGGTATCATTAGTAATGATTGTATGTAAACTGACAGGTGTTTGATTTGTAGGGATACTTAGGAGTTCTCTAGCTCGTGGTGATTTCGTGCCTTGTGTCAGGTGAGTTCATGATGGCCCTTTTTACTCTTTTCAAGTTTTTGGCTAGCATACACACCCAACTGATTTTACATGATGAACCGTTTAAACGATTTCCCATAGAATTGTTTGTATTATGGTATGTTTGGGAGGTTAATTATGTATGTATACACATGTGCTACCTTATGGCCCATAGGCTTACTTGTATTGTGGTACATCTTGGGATGTTATGTATGTATGTTTACACATGTGTTACCATATGGCCTATGATTAGGGATGTTAGTTAGTCATTAGTGACTAAGGATGGCTTGCTTGTAGTATGGTATATTTTGGAATAATATATATAAGTATGTTTATACATGTGTTATTGTATGGCCAACGATTGGCGATGTTAATTAGTCGTTATTGACTAAGGATGTTTGCGTATGCCTACTTTGTGTTTGCATACGTTGGATGGAATGTTACGTGTTTGGGTTGTACGTGTGCTCGACCCTGATGTTAATTAGTCGTTATCGACTAAGGATGTTTGCGTATGCCTACCTTGTGTTTGCATACGTTGGATGGAATGTTACGTGTTTGGGTTGTACGTGTGCCCGACCCAGATGTTATTACTTGGATGCTATGAATAGGGATATAATTATATAGACATCTAAGTATGACTACTTACCGTTTATTATGGCCTAACCGTTTATATCCCATTTTATATTTAAAATTCTTGGAATGATTTATACAGACGTCAATTATTAAAACTTGAACTCAATCAGCTCAAACTGACTTTGTGTGTATGTTAGTGTGAGTTTTCAGGTTACGAGGAGGATGCTTACCGCTTGGACGTGCTCGAGGCTACTTGGACGGTTGAATGCATATCTAGTCGGAAAGTCTCTTTAATGAACATTGTTCTTTTCAATTATTACTAGTTATGTTTAAATTTGATTTTGGGCACATTTCCCGGGTTTTTGGGGACTTGTTTAGTACTTATGATTTTCCGCTTATTTTATACTCTAAATTGGTTTTATAAAATAAAAGAAGTGTTCGGTTTTAAATTTTTGGTGAATTGTGGATGTGGTTACCAACTGTAGGATTCCCGGGAGTCAGTAACCACATGTGCATTAAGTTGGTTTAGGTTTATTTCGTTCAGAACGATTAGTTTGCAGTTGCTGTGATACTTACTTATAGGGTTGTTTTGATTGGTTTAAATATGATGAAGCATACAATTGCCCTTAGTTGAGTCACACTGGCAGGAACCATTTGATAATCAGTATCGCATGTTGCGATTGTTGATACCTAAGGTTTAACTAGTTAGCCAACCTGATTGATCATTGACAATTAATCTGTTAAGTGAACATGATATTGTTGTTTTGTTACATACTTGAAACCCAGGTGTGATTTGTCTTTGTTGCTTGAATTTTGCTTAATTTACTTGTTTGAATTTAAAACCAAGTCTTTACTGGTGTGATTAGCACTCTTGATTGTTACTTCATAAAGTTAGAAATTGATTGCACATTACACTGACCACATATATACTACTTGTGGATACGATACCTGACTTACGCTAGCTACTTAGGCTAATTAGGTTTTTACATGACTCGAACGACAATCATCAGTCTTCCCATTGGGACCGAACCATGTAAAGTACATGTGTCGTGTATCGTTTATATTTTCGTTTCCACGTGTTTATCATTTGTGAATGTGTGTTGTCGCTTCCGCATCACCTTTGGTCTTAACAATCGCATGATTGCATATAACAAAGGGTGAATTCCGGCTGTTATGGCATAAGCAGTTTGTGGATGGTTATCCTGATAGAATAATTCCTTCTGATCTGGTGTTTTCTAATAAAGCGTGGGTAAGTAGGTGTGTGGTTATGATTAATTATTTCTAGTATTGTATGTTTAGTTTAAACAATTGTTGAAATGCAATTACTTTGAGTTTGTTACTGTTAACATGTAATTAAATCTTAAATGGTGTATTTAAGCTAAACAAATGACGATCAAACGTTCAAGTAGATGCACGTGGTGACTGAGATAATATTCAAATGAGGTTCTATATAATAATAATAATAATAATAATAATAATAATAAGTAAAGTCCACCAAGTTTAGAAGAATGGTTAATTTAGTTTGACTTTTATTGTGGCAGTTGAACGAAACTAAAATGCAATTGGAATTCATGTATTGGACTTAATTAAAGATGCCTTGGATGATAAACAAAGTGGATTAATCGAAGTAGCAAAGTCACGTATAGTGAAGAGAATGGATTTGAGAACTAATCTCGTTTTGTTGTTTATTCAATAAAAAACAGATTGATCAAAATAGTGCAGATACAACTTGTAACACGAAGCCGAGCCCGGGACGCGCCAAACGCGTAACCAGACACATACACGAGCAAAACACGTTACTGGGCTCCTCTACGTGCGAAACGCGTAATCAGGCCCTGTAAATACGAAACCGTAAAAAAAAAAAATTTTTCTTATTGCACGGTTAAAAAAAATTTTTACGCTACCCATGCAATTAATTTCTAGATCCGCAACTGGATACAAGATAAATAAATAGTTAACTAAGCTGAAGAATAGGACTACTCCAACGTCTGTCTACATGGCCAACTCTAGGGTAGTGCAAGCGGACGTTCAGCCGAGGCTCGTAATTTTCGGAAGCAAATGTGTGTCTGTATATTATATATATATATATATTAAAATTTTATTTATTTTTATATGAAAACAGATATAAATCATAATAATCTTAAACATATTTGCACCCAAAACTTTATTTATTCATAATCTATTTAAGCTACGAACCTTTTTTGTTCCGTCTCGACCAAGAAATTTAAATCATCGGCCCCGTCACACCTACTGAGTTGGTAAAAACATGACCAAGTAAAGCTAACAAACTCCAACATTCAAGGAAAATAAAATCAATTAAATAATAGACCAACCAAATAATAATAAATAAAAAACATTGCAAATGTACGTGCAGACTTCTGAACCAAGGAAAGTGAAGTTGTGTAACTTAACGTTGTTTAATAGAGAAATTTATTTATTGTGACAATATTTATTTCGTTGGCTGCTGTCTTTAATTATCACTTTAATCAAATCGTTTACAAAACCATGTCTATGTGGTTTCTAATTGGTTAAATAAGTTTGAATGAAATCATGAAGCATTGAACCGGATATTCGGAGGGGGCTACTTTCGGTTTACTTTAAATTGCATTTTAATCACATTTAAGTAATTAGTTTTTCAATTTTATATTATTCACTTTTTAAAATTTGTTTGACATCGACTGACCAGTGACCACTTAGATTAATGTTATTATAATTAATCAAACAAAATGTGTAATATCGACCTAATCTCGTGGATATGATATACTTACGCATCCACCAATACTAACCAGTGCAGTTCAATTTTGTTGAGCATAAACAAAATCAGCTTCAATTGGTATCTTATTTTTGCACTAATGGACTGTTGTTGACAGTAGACTGACGGTTGGTTATGCAAATAACCTAGATGAGGCTTTTAATAGTATTTACTTCTATCACCAGTTTCTATATAGAAGAGTATCCACCGTAGGTTTTTCTTGTTATACGTATATTTAAATAATTTACGCTTAGTGTCTTAAGTTATTTTTTTTATTTAAATTTATTATTAGTCACTCCCACTTTGGCGGATGGTAAAGTGTTTAAAGCGTAGAATAGGATGTGAAGGGTTCTCTACCTGTAAGGTATAACATTTAGCCGTTTATTATTATTTTTTTTTAATTTATTAAGGTTAGAAGTCTAGTAATTTAATTATGTTTACTAGTTTAAATTATCTTGTTACGTAAGTTATTAATTTCCTTTAAATAAGGTCTGGAATTTATTTTCGTTAATTATTAATAAACAGAGTCGGATGTAATATCGTGTTTAGTTTTTTAATGAGCTTGATCGAATAAGTTCAAGAGCACACTTGCTAATTGTAATATAACTATTGATATATCTTATAGATTGTGTTGTTTCCATATTTCAAATTCCTCATATCGAGTCACAAAACCATTGAAGTCAAAAGAATATGCAACAAATGCGATGGAATTGCAAAGAGTATATGCCAAAGAAGGTAACCCTGTCGATTCTCAAGCCTCAAGCCAGATTGTAGTTGCTGATGGAACTAAGCAACGAACGAAAATAATCTGGTAACCGGACTGGATATAAATCCAAAACCAAAATTAAATCGATCGAATTGATATAATTCACTAAAACAAAAAACGTATTTGCCAACCCACAAACACTTTATTGATCAAGAAATGTGACTCTATATCTTGATTACATTGCCCTTACCCTAAACACGATATATATAACAAACCTATACACACGCTGAGCTCAATCAAATAATTCCACAATAATTATATGTAGCTCATCCTATCATAACATGATTAGGATTCTAAGATAATTATTGATAAACAAATTAATTATTAGTGCTTATTGATTAACCTGTCGTTACGGGTCACAAGCCTTGAAGCCACGTCATCACCATAATCTCCATGTTGCCTTACTTTATGCATGCATATTACCTTTTCTTTAGTTAATTATCCATGTTTACATGTTCTAGATTGCATTAGTTTCATATTTCTATGTTCTCCACTTAGTGGATCTACACATTTATTGTTTTGATGTATTTAGGTTAATTTGAAGTAATGAAAAGTAGTAGAAAATTGATCAAAAATGTCTCCTCTTCCTCTCTGCTATCTTCTTATAGTCTTACCCGCTTAAGGGTTATATCATTTGATGTTTTCATTCTCGTCTCAATCCTCTGCCATGCCTCCCCGCTAGGACTCCACCACCTTCGATGACCTCCCTCCGTCGTCGACCAGCTTAATCAACTCATTGGCGTCACCACGGCAGCCTCCGCAACACATGCCAACATCAACAACCAACTAGCCACTCTCATCAAAGCCACAGGAAATCTTAATACCAAACTCGATGCTCAAACCGAACCACCGCCCCTGGTTAACCATGTTGCCCAACTCTCCGATCACCTTCGGCCGAGACTCCACCGCCGGGCAACAACATGCCATCCCCGAGTCCCTGACCATCGCTGACAAACCAAGTAAGCCAACACCCATGTCAACCTAAAATCACCCTACCTCTCTTCGATGGGTGCAACCCTCTTGGATGGATTTTTCAAGTAAACAATTACTATGCTTACTACAACATCCCGGCAGGGGGACGTGTATCCTTAACCGCATTTCACTTCATCAGTGATGCACTTTCGTGGTACCAACACTTTGCTAATAATGACCTTTTAGGTTCTTGGACCGATTTTAAAAGAGAGGTTAAACAACGTTTTGTCCCTTCGAAATTTGAGAACCATGAAACCACCAACTGTGAAGCCATCCTTTTTAAACTAGTCCAATCATCCACTGCCAAAGCCTATAAAACTGAGTTTGAGAAGATAAGCAATCGGGTTACCGGGTTATCTCAAGCGACCTTGAAAAAATCGTTACATTTTCGGTCTTAAACATGCAATTCAAACTGAGATGGCACTCCATCATCCTACCTCCCTTCGCGAGGCATATGGACTCACTTCTTGTAACATCCGGCCCCTCGTATCACCAATATTGTCCGCTTTTCTCACGAAGATCTAACGGATTTGTTTTTGGTTGCTGAGGTGGAGACTTCCCAGGAAGTCACCCATCCTGCTACTACTCCCACCTGAGTACGCTTAACTGTGAAGCTCTCGTTTCGTCCACTACTATTAAGCCCCTAAAACGTGTTGGTGATTTAAAAGGCGGGATATTGACTTATGAACCAAGAATTTCTCCTGCCCACGACCGATGTGACATTTGCCTAGAGTGTTACACCCCCCCCCCTTTTGGACTCATCGTCCTCAATGAGGTTTGCCCCACCATCCGCTCCAGAATGCAGGATTCGCCTAAGGTGTATCTTGCGACGCTCTCGGTACTCTCCATCCTTGATAAGGTTTGCCCCACCACCCCGAACGACACAAGAATGGCTTTGATACCAGTTGTAACATCCGGCCACTCGTATCACCAATATTGCCCGCTTTGACCACAAAGAGCGCTCTCACATATTTGTTTTTTGTTGCTTTGGTGGAGACTTCCCAGGAACTCACCCATTTTGCTACTACTCCCACCTGAACACACTTAACTATGAAGCTCTCCTCTCATCCACTAGCATTAAGCCACCAAAATACGTTGGTGATTTAGACAGCGGGACAATTATTATGAATCAAAAATCTTTCATGTTCACTGCTGATGTGGGATTTTCCTATAGTGTTACACTTCTTTAATTGAAGACAAGCTCAACAGTGGGCTACTTGCCTTACCTTCGGCAATCATACCGGAACAAAGCATGCCGACCAAATCCACTAGTATAGCCCCCCCCCCCCAAACTCTACCCCGCAAACGCTTAACATCGGCAGGAATGCAAGCCTGACGAGCTGAGGGTCTTTGTTACAACTGTGACAAGAGGTGTCAGCCGGGTTACCGCTGTCAACCCCCTTAATTCCTTTTGTTGCAATTTGCTGATGCTCCACCATGTTCTTGAGGACAAGCCCGTTTTCGAGGACGGGGAAATTGTTACGGGTCACAAGCCTTGAAGCCACGTCAACACCATGATCACCATGCTACCTTACTTTACGCATGCACATTACCATTTTTATTTAGTTAATAATTACCCATGTTTCCATGTTCTAGATTTGCATTAGTTTCAGGTTTCCATGTTCTCCACTTAGTGTTGTTATGTATCTAAGGTTAATTTAAAGTAATGAAAAAGTAGTAGAAAATTGATCAAAAAGGTTTCAGCTATCTTCTTAGGTAGAGTCCACCCGCTTAAGGGTTATATCACCAGCACACCAAACAATCAAGTCTCCAAACTGGTCCATGCTTTTAGCCACAACCGACTAAGGAATTCCTAACATAAGCTAGCTCCATGATTGGAAAAAAAGTTTGTAAAATTTGTTTTACCATCTTTGCCCTTTCTATTTGAGTTTAAGCTTATTGATTGATTTTAATTTTGAGCCATAGGAAAGAGATGGTGCTGCTGGCGGAGAAGCGGTGACCGTATTTTAAATTCCTAATCATCTATCAATGTTCACTGTGGAAGACAAAAGGCCTGGATGCAGCCTTTTAATAGTAAGGATAAAAATGTCATTTTGGGACATTCAAAAAATTCAAAGTAATTGATTTGGTCAGGATGTCAAGATAAAGAAAACGACCATAAATCAAAGTCCACCGAATCACTCATAAAATTTCTCAAATTTGAGATAAGTTTGACCACATACAATTATCTTCATCCATTATTGGACTTTTGTGACCTTTAGAGGAGAAAAATGACAAATATAACGAGGTCACAGATGACACAATCACAGCCGTCTATACATATATCTGGTTCGACCAATCTTATGTTGTATATTTTAACCCATTTTTTTGAAGATCCTATGAAACTGGAAACATGAGCCCTCACTTCATATTCCTCATATTATTATTATTACCTTATCTTGTTTTGTCATCACAAGATAGTGATGATCAGTTGATTCCTCCAAGATGGGATGTTTATGACAATGGTAAAATTTATGATATCACACACAGAATCACTGCAGAAACACCCACTGGGATCTCTCAAACTGGGATTGGGAGTGATTACCTTAGACTCCATGACAGCATGAGGAACGGGTCCGATTATAACTTCTCCATTATTAAGTTGCCTGCTCATTCCGGTACTCATGTTGATGCTCCTGGACATTTTTATGAAAATTACTATGAAGCCGGATTCGATGTTGATAGTCTTGATTTACGAGTACTTAATGGTATGATTTGTTATTTTCTGTTTATGAAGGTTATGTTGGGTGTAAACCAGCTGAGCCTGAGCTCGGCTCGTTTGGACTTACTAGAGCTCGAGCTCTTTTTTTAAAGCAGGAGCGGCTTGGCTTGTTTATTATTTGTTAATTAATTTATATACATTTTTTATTATATTTAGAAAAACTTTAAATGAGGCTAAGTTTGACTCGAGCTCGTGTAGTATCTTAAATGACCCAAAGCTCGGCTCTCGCTCGGTTGTGCAGTATGAAATTAATATATAGAAGTCCAAAAGTGGTAAAACTTAAAAATACACATGGCTCGACGAAAACGAGCTTCACCTTCAAGGCTCAAGCTCAGGCTCAAAAACTAAACGAGCTTAATCTGAGGCTCGGGCTTGGCTTGAGCTCGAAAAAGCTAGGCTTGTTTTGAGCTTTTTATCGATCCGATCTCGAGTAACTTGGCTCGTTTGAACCCCTAGTTTTATAGTTGAAACAGTTGTGCTACTAATCATCAAGAGCCTTAACACTTAATATTGTTGTATTTACAGGTCCAGCTTTATTAGTTGATGTTCCAAGGGATACTAACATAACAGGTATTTACTTATTTAATTATATATGGTCATCTACCTTTAATCTTTATTTGCTTATGTCGATCGGTGACACATACAGACTACAAATTATGTTCAACAGAGCACTCTGTAAGTCTGTTCACTGTTGGACCACTTTGACATGTTGAATGTGGTAACTAGACATTAATACTTACCTGATATTAGTATATTGTTTAAGCTGACCATGGGTGTTTTAATTAACTGGCTCTTGGCTGCTTGCATTTGTGTGTAATGTTCACACAACTTGTGTTTTCTAACTTCTCATCGGGTTAATGTTAACTATTTATTTTATAATTTCAGCTGATGTTATGAAGTCGTTGAACATTCCCAAGGGAGTAAGGCGTGTGCTTTTCAGAACATTAAACACTGATATGTAATATTATGCCACTTCTTATCTGTAACTAGGATTAATAACCACATGGTGCTTGCTCAACCGTAATTTCATCAATCTTTGAATCATAACATTTCTCAGGCGGCTAATGTGGGAAAAGATATTTGACACAAGCTATGTGGGGTTTACAAAGGATGGAGCACAGTGGCTGAAGGACAACACTGACATCAAACTTGTTGGTAATTAAATATGCTCATTTTATTTTAGAACTGCCTGAATGGAACCTATGTGGATTTACTTCACTAAAATATTGAATCAAGATTCTATCAGTCATTCACTCATTTGTTATAATTTTCTTTTAATTTTGCAGGCACTGATTACTTGTCAGTTGCGGCATATGATTATCTGGTTTCTGCTCATCGTGTCTTCTTAAAGAACAGGGTAAGTCATGCATACTCGCTTAGGTGACCTTGACTCGCAACATACATAGGAACGGTTTTTGATTGTTGTTGTATATCTAAAATACCCTTCAATAATGACAAAAGAACGAGTCAACTTAAGGTCAACAACCGATAACACGTCCAAGCTCAACACTCATTTTATTTCGAATTATAAGACGATATGGTTTGTTATAACTTACACGTGAAAAGAAACTGCTAAATGTTTTAAGGTAAAGTTGGTGGTGGTTATATATTTTGCCCAACAAGATAACCATATTGCGCCTTGTCGAAAACGTATTTTTTGTGATGACTAATGTTTGCATTTGTAATTCCAAAACTTCTTAAACATAGAACTACTTAAATGTTGTTAGGCATCTGTTAGATATAGTGAATTATCTTGCAACTTTATGGGATGTGATGCATATTTCCCAACCAAGATATGTTTCTAAGCAGACACATAGGGTCTAATGTTGTGTGAATTTCCTAGTTATCTGTCTCATTAAATTATTAAGGCTGCTATGTTGTGTGCTTTTTAGGAAATCATTCTTGTTGAAGGTTTGAAACTTGTTGATCTAGAAGCCGGAATATATGATGTCCATTGCTTACCGTTAAGATTATTTGGAGCAGAAGGATCTCCTATAAGATGTGTTCTCATCAAGTGATATGCAAAACATGAGAATAAATAAACTGGGTTGTATTTTAACTTATTGCTTTTTAGATTTGTTGTATACATCACCTTATATTTTACTCTCTATTATTTCATTTTTAGTTTATAACTGGCACCACTTCATAACAGTTGTGACAAGCAAAATAAAAGTTCTAATAGTTTCACAAGAAATCTATGTCGACTCACATCCTAACCACAAGAGACCCGAGGGAAAGAACCAACAGTGTATAGACATTTAGTAATCACAGACACCCCATGTTTGAATTCAGATAAAACCCCGGAGGTTCTTTCTGGTATTTTATAGACTAGGTAACTTGCATATGTTGTTACAGGCCACAATATCTGGGATTTAACTTTTTAAACAATACTGCAGCAAAATCATATTAATAAAAAGTTTAGCTATTATTGATAAATAAGTCAAAACAACCTTGATTCGGATTAACAAAGAATTAAACAACCCAAATTCTGATCGATTATCCATTTCTATTGTCCTTGTATCAGTGCTTCTCTTGTTGATAGCATAAGACATATCTTCCCACTTATGGAAAGAAAAAACCACTGTCAACCAGTGGCGAAAACTTTCATGAGTAACCTAAAATTATTTTCGGACCTAGTGGACAAGTGGCACACCTGGTGAGGAACTTTTAAAATGACGGTTGGAAGGTTTGAGAGGTCAATTGTCTACCACTATATATTAATTTTTTTCGGCCCGGTTAATGGGGCAGATTAAAAAAGGAGGTCATGCAAGATTGTGTAATGTTGTGCGTACTGACAGAATCGATGAGGACGGTAGGGTTGATCAAAGTACATGAGATGCAACCGAGTTAGGGTTTATGAGATTGTAATCAGTGTTTTGAGTTATATTTTATGATTAATGTAAACAAGAGTTAGTCGTTTAGTTCGTGTTGATATCGATCGGGACTTGAGAGTTTGCAGGATATCGATTTGAGCAGGGGTGGTACGGAAGAATGGTGTTGGACGTGAGCGGAAACGCTGGTCGTTGAGTTTGTCTTCAACCAGTTTTGCAAGTCCCATAGCTAATGGAAGGGTATTAGGTTTATGGATGGCTAACTCTTGTTGGAAACAGAGGTCAGAGAAAGTGGTGGTGAAGGTTTCGACTAAGTTAGCAATCGATTCTTCGAGGGAGGGGTTTTCACAGCGAGATGGCATGCGAGAGACAATCGTTAAATCTCCAAGAACACAAAATAGAAGAAGAGAGATCAAATAAAATTCACTGATTAATTATTAACGAAAAGTTCAGCGGTATTTATATTTAAAGGTAACAAGAATTAAAGATAAAGTGAGAAACATAATCTAACTAGGAAACAAATTCATAATGTAAAATAAAATAACTTGTTTGATCAAGAATTCAGATTCTTGATAAAATTGAAGATCTTTTAAATCTTTTAATTATCTTGACGCCTGATTCTCCTTTTGGTTTGGGCTCTTGTATTTTCCAGATCAGGTTTTGCTGTTGATGGACCCGAGTCCTGATTATGGGCCGTAACAGAACTAAGAACACCTGCAGGCAATTAACTACAAAACGAATAAGCAGCAAAGCGGATCGAATAGTAGGTGAAACTAGCAGACTCCCCTGAATATAATCACAATTAATACTTAGGTTATAACAAGTATGAATGAAATTACTTCGTTCCTGTACAATCCTTGCATTATGCATTCAATCTATTCACTATTCGATCAGTTTATACCATCTCAATTCTCAAAATATATATCTCGTTCACATTCTTTATCAAACCTGATTTTAAGTCTGGTTGATTCGAGCATCTCCTACTATAATATTTTTATACCAGTGATCTTTTTAGTAACTATTAAGTTAAACAAAATATTTAGGCAGTTGTATCAGTTGGTTCGGTACTTTGGTTTGCAGTTGATGCTTCGGGCGTACCTTTAGGCTTCTTAATGGTTCCAACCTTGACATACTTGCTCTGGAACTTGTATTCCTATTCTTGTAATGCCTCAAGCTCAAGCGACATTTTAGCAAGACAAGTAAGATCATCATTTATATCTTTTTCCTCAAATGACATTTTAGCAAGGGCCCTGCTGGCATCTTTTCCCGCATACACTGAATAGGGTCCACCTGGCCCGTAAAACATCCTGAAAAAGACAAGTTAAAACAAAACTAGGTGAACATGTGTTCAAAATGTATGATCAAGAAACACATATTTCAACATAACCATTCTTAATAATTCAGAAATTAGCATGAAATAATACCCACAAATACTACCAATTGTGATGCCACAATTAATATAAAAAAACTACTTATGTTAGAACCTAATAATATTATACTACAAAAAGCATCTAGAACAAAATTGCAAAGCAAAGAACAGGAATCAACAGCATCATGGATTACATATAGATTGTGTGGTCGTGCATCATTAATTTCATAGAGAATAAAACAAAAGGATCAACTGAAAACCGTAATTTTATCAACTTTTGACTTTACCAAGTTAATGTATATGCATTCACAGTGAATTAATGGTAAGAACATGAGAGCTAATTCAGAAGATTATAAGAAACCAAAACTTACCAAGTTTCAAGTTTAAAACTCTAATTTAAACTAACCAATAGATGAAGCATGAATACTGATTTTTTAACATAAAGGCACAAAAGTAATACTAATTGATAATAATATACCTGCTTTGACTGACATCGTAAATCTGGCCTTTGATGGCCATAAGAAGAGGCTTTTGAGGATCGCTGCCATCGTATTCTTTCAGCTTCTCCACAGAAAACTTTTCAGGTTCATCCTGTTGAAGTTCAAGGGCAGTCTCAAGCTTTTCCACGACAAGAGACATTGTTGGTCGGTTTTCACGATATTTCTGCAGACATTGAAATGCAATGTCTGTAAATGTTTCCAAAGACCTCGGTTCCACGTCTTGGTTCAGATCTTGAAAGATTATCTCATCCAACTTTTTTTGTTTGTACTTTTGTTTCCACATACGTACTAGACTTGGAAACTTACCATTGTTATTCTCAAAGCACGGCCTTCCACATAAAACTTCAAATAACACAACACCAAAAGAGTATACATCCGACTCTTTTGTTAGGATTCCCAACTCCATATACATTGGATCTAGGTACCCAAGGGTGCCGACAACATTGGTGATAAGTGCCGTGTATTGCTGGTTAGCTGGTCCTATTTTTGATAGTCCCATGTCAGAAATTTTAGCGTTCCAGTTATCATCGAGAAGGATGTTGGAACTCTTTATATCACGGTGGAGAATTCTTTGTTGAGTTCCCTTATTATCATGTAGGTAGCTTAGTCCTCTTGCGGCATCAAGGCATATCTCGAGACGTTGAATCCATGTTAAAGTAGTGGATCTTAAATGGCGATCGAGGCTTCCGTTAGATGCATACTCATAAATAAGGATCTTCTCACCATCTTCATCACAATATCCCATTAGAGAGATTAGATTTTTATGTGTGTAACGAGAAAGCATCATGATCTCCTTCCAGAACTCCGGGTCGCCTTGCCCAAATCTACGGTCCAGACGCTTAAAAGCAACTATGCTTCTCCCCTTAAAGTGAGACAATTCTCCTTTGTAGACCTTCCCGAAACCACCAGTTCCGATAACTTTGCTTTCATCAAAGTTTTCCGTGGCTGATTTGATCTCTTCAAGATGGATTCTAAGATGTTGGAACTCCTTCAAGAAAGTCTCCATTATTGTTGCTCGGAAAATATATAATGAGAATAATGAATAATATATTCAAGCAATTGCAGATGCAGCCTTGAGATGCTAATTTACAGCTCTCTAATTTGATGTGAATTGATGAATAAGAATGAGAAGAATAACTTCTATACACAAAATGTGTGTTTAACTTGATCATACTAGTTCAATGGAAAAGAATGCCTTTATATAAGCTTTCAAAGCACAATATTTAGTTGGAGTTTACCAGGGCCGGCTCTAGGGTAGTGCGAGCCGGACAACTGACCGAGGCCCGTAATTTTCGGAGGCCAAAATACTTTTATATATATGTTTCAAATTTTAATTTTATAAAATATGTATGGATGATCTTAATCATCTTAAGTATATTAGGGCCATAAATTTTTTTTTATCCTTACTCCATTTAAGTTATCGGGTCCAAAACTAAATTTATTGTTATAACGTTAATTGTAATCTAAAAAACTAGCTTTTATATTTCGTTACTCGTTAGGTTTTTATTTCGGTTCGGCCAAGGTATTTAAATTCTCGGAGATGACCTTGTAGTTTACACCACCAAACTCGCCAACTACATTTTATTATATATATTTATATGCGCGTCTCTTTCTGAGTATTAGCTGAGAAGTCCAGATCATACATGACTGATGATTGTATTAAAAATGTTTAAATCCAGCTATTATACCCTAAAGAACTTGCAACTTGCAATTGGTTGTTACGTCTCTCTAGTTGACCTAGAACATTGAAAGCTAACAATTTTTAGCATTATTCCAGGCAATCTCACATGGGCAGAACTTGAAAGGAAATGATAAAAATGCCTACTGAATTGAAGCTGGAATCTGTTACAAAAAAAATAAGACAACTAATGAAGTTGATTCCATGATTAAGTCAACCCTCTAATGTCGAAACTCCTCGAAGAAAGTTTCCATTATAACTGCTTGGATGATATATAAAGAGAAAAAAAATTAATCAAGTATTCAAAGCAATTGCAGATGCAGTACTTGAATGAAGATGCTAATATATATATATACGGTCTTGGAGAAGAACCAACAAAAAGCTTTTGTCTTCTCTCTAATGAAAGAAAACTTCGAAGCACTTTAATTGAATGATGATTAATAATATAAACTAACCCAAACGTATGTGTATGTCTTTTTCTGTGGAAGACTGGTAGCTAAGATGTCTGGATCGCATGCTTTTGAAATAACCGGGTGCTGCCTAGAATAATCTAGTAGCCGTCTGGATTTAGAAAAACGTAGTCGGACGCCTGCTTTTGAAATAACTAGACGGCGTCGAGAACATTTTTGTCGGACACACGTGCCGGCGGTTTATTGGTGTAAAATAACCAGGGGGGCCAGCTGGTTTTGCAAGGGACTAGATGAACCCAGTTGGATTTTGATGGACGTTTTAGGGATTGTGTTGGTCAAAATGGATGTTTTGGTCATTTTCCCTAAATATTCTAGCTTGTAGCACTCACAACTGCAGGAATTTACATATTTCCCCTTCCTAAACTTTGAAATTACATATTTCCTCAAACCATGCTTCATCATCATCATCATCATCGTACTCAGTATATCCCACCAATAGCAAAGCTATAGTAGGGTCTGAGGAGGGTAAGATGTAGACAGCCTTACCTCTACCCCATAAGGATAGAGAGGCTGCTTCCGGTGAGACCCCCGGCTCGATAGTAGTTTTGCATCAAGCCTTGGACATAAGGCACATAGCACTCAATCATCGGGACACCGGCTGATCGGTGCATGTACCCTTGTCTTTCGGCTATCAACGCCACTACATGATGCCTGATTAACCGTCCGTCACTTTTAACGTTATTTTCACGAGATTAGTAAAATAACGTCAAAATTAGTGCAATTTCACTTTTGCCCACCGAGGGTTCACACATATATACATCATATGTGCGCACCGCAAGCAGGGCTAAAGAGCATTATACATTTTGCATTAAAAACTTGTATTTTTGGGAAATATGTAATTTCAAAGGTTAGGAAGGGGAAATATGTAAAAATCCCTTGTTTTTTTTATTATATATAAAAAGTTGGGTCCTTTAGAACACATGCTCTTGAATTCATCCTTTACACGTAGACGTGCACATCTTTCTTTGATTGATTTGATTATGCAAGTTTCTATAAGTTGACTCATTCTGTGATGACGGTAACTTGAAAGCAGCCTATATATACGTGCATGCTCCTTGCCACATGATAAAACATATGGAATTCGTAGTTTTAAATTTCAATTCATCTCAACCAAGGGAGGCTCCGACAGGGGGCAATCAAATCGTAGAGATATATTTTAGCTGTTAAATACATCACGAGCTCCTTGACAACCCGATAATTAAAGTTTATTTCCCGTTTCTGTTCGTTCATAATGTCTGTCATAAAAGAATTCAAACACCTTAAGATTGGACTTCGAGCTATAAAATCGGCCACTAACAACTTTGATGACAGAAACTATATTGGGAAAGGTGGATTTGGAAAAGTGTACAAAGGAGAACTTGTTCATTCTGAGGTGCAGACCATGGTTGCTGTAAAACGCTTAGATCGTGTGTATGGTCAAGGAGACCTTGAGTTTTGGAAGGAGATCATGATGCTTTCCCTTTACAAGCATGAAAATATTATCGCTCTCTTAGGTTTTTGCGATGAGAATGGTGAGAAAATAATTGTGTACAAGTATGCTTCCAATAGAAGTTTGGACTTGTACCTAAGTAGCGCCGATCTCACATGGATTCAACGCCTCAAGTTATGTGTTGGGGCTGCTCGTGGATTAGAGTATCTTCATAATCCTAAGGAAACACATCATAGAATCTTACATCGGGATATTAAGAGCTCTAACATTTTGTTGGATGAAAATTGGAAAGCCAAGATTTCAGATTTTGGTCTTTCCAAACTTGGCCCAGCAAACCAGCAACACACGTTTCTTGTCTCCCAAGCGGTGGGCACTGTGGGATATTGCGATCCTCTATACGCAGAGATGGGATTTTTGACAAAAGAATCCGATGTTTACTCTTTTGGTGTTGTGTTGCATGAGGTCTTGTGTGGGAGGTTATGCATTAGTAACTGTAAAGATGAGTGTCAGCCCCTTGTAGGACTAGCGCGACAAAGCTTTGAACAAAACAAACTCAATGAAATTATTTTTGATCAGATAAAGGAACAAATAAATCCAGATTCACTGAAAGTGTTTGCATCAATAGCATATAGATGTTTAAAAAGAGATCGTGAAGAACGACCAACAATGACTCACATCGTGAAAGAACTTGAAATCGCACTAGAAATGCAAGTATGGTTTCTCATTCCTTTTATGTTCATTCCCCTGTTCTGATCTTGATTTGCTTATAAGTTACAACAATTTGAATATAGATTATAATGACTTATTAATCACATTTAATATATAATTATAGCTAGCTCCAGATTACAATGTTGGGAAAATGCTGCACGGGTGTGAGCACTACAAGAGGCGATGCAAACTCCGTGCCCCTTGCTGTAACCAATTATTTTCCTGTCGTAGCTGCCACGACAAATGCGCGAGCTCGTTAAATGACCCGAATGAAAGGCATAAAATGGTCTTGAAAGATGTTAAGCAAGTTGTATGCTTGATCTGTAACACCAAACAACAGGTTTCTCATATTTGTTCTAATTGTGGGGTGAAAATGGGCGAATACTTTTGTGCAATTTGCAAGTTGTACGACGATGATACATCAAAACAGCAGTTTCATTGTTATGATTGTGGCGTATGCAGACTCCATGGCCGTAAAAACTACTATCATTGCCAGAACTGTGGATGCTGTCTTAGTGTAGAGCTGCGAGGTTTTCATGTTTGTTCGGAGAACGCTATTAAAAGAGATTGCCCAGTATGTCATGAATATCTATTTGAATCTATTAAGCCATTGACAGATATGTACTGTGGACATGCAGTGCATTCAGATTGCTACTCAGTGATGATGGGAAAAAATCAACCCCTTTGTCCCAAGTGCTCAAAATCCTCATTTTATAGGCAAATGTTGGAGACACTGTTTATCATATTACTCATATTAATGGCTGTTACATATTAATTTATTATGTGTGCATGCGAGTATGGACCAAATTTGATTTAGAAATTTGACTGATTGAAGTACTAAATGTTGCGTCAGGCCAAGAACACGAACACAGAATTTGATCTCGTCCAAGATCGACTCTTTTCTTTTTATTATAATTCTCGACACATTTACAATGACTTCTAACCCATCAATTTTCACTAAAATAAACCATATATACTAATCCTACTCAAACTAAACATAAACTAGTTTTATACCTGTCCATGGACGGGAAGTTTAATGTCATAAACAGAACTATTAAAATAAATGAACAACGCATTTAACTTGTAAGTAGAAAGCCCATCAACTACACTAAAAGAATGACACCACAGCGAAAATGGTTCATTTAAAATAAAAATGGCAATTAACACTTAGTACTCGGTAAAATAGCACACTGTTAGTGCTACAAACAACTTGATGAATAGATAAAAAAGAACATAAATATAAAAAGATATGAAATAGCGTTAGGTACATCCAAACTTGAACCAAAATCACCCTCTCCTTCAATGAACATGTTGGGCATCCTTCTTTCCCTTAGCTTCCTGTTTTAAAAAAAATGGTATATAAAGAAACTTATTACAAGATTTTATTTAAACAATTCTTTTCGACCAGTGTATGCTACTGCGAGGGAATGAGACAGCCTCCAATGAATTAGATAGTCAATCCGCTATCCACATACTTATACCTAGGATGTAGAAGATCATAAAATGAGTGATTCGGCAGATTTTGATTCCTATATATCCACCCATGTGCTTGTTGTCCTCTTACTTACTCAATTGTGGAGGTCTCTCGGGTGTCTGATCCGATCAGTCTCGTGTGCTGGATTCCTGCAAACCTCTGGCAGGCATCGCAGCTCTTAGCATGTGCTACGTAATCTGCATGCAAGGACCGTAGGCCAGTAGTGGCCATGTCTCCGGATTTCAGACCTTGGCTGTCACAACAAGCAACCAATCAGTTCCAGTCCCAAGGGCAGGTAAAACGAGGCCAACCAAGTTATTCAGTTAGTACCTTCTATTTATCTAGCAGAAATAAGAAATTTTGCACCTATAGAAAATACATAAAATTGCAGCTTTTATTACCCACAATGCTGCTATTTTCCGGTTGGTCAGTTGGACTATAATGACTATTTGTCTTTATCTCTTGTGAACCAAAGTATTTAAGATCCAGGGCAGTGATGGGCAAACTGTTCCACAGTCCACACAGTGTTTGCATGTAGGACAGTGCTTGGAGCGGGTCTTATCTGAGCAAAAGAGCAAGGTCGTCTTCGAGAATTTATATGTCTTGGCCGAGCTGAAATAAAAGGCTCGTAGAACCTAACGAGTAACGCAATAATATAAGCAAAAAAAATTTTAGGCCTTGTGTAAATGGTTTTTTGTTTGGTTTAAACAATTAAATTTTTTAATGGGCATACTTAGTTATGATTTAGGTTGTGTAAAAAAACTTTTTGTACAAAAATAAGCTTAAAAATGTCTCAAGTGAGACTAGTACCCACAACCTTTTGATTGGGAGTCATACCCCTTTGCCACTAGACCAAGCTAGTTATTATAAAGTTAAGGTAAAACATTAATTATACATATTCTTTTTCATAAATATATATATATATATAAACAAAAGTTTATGCCCTGAAAATTAAGTGCCCCAGCCAGTCGCCCACGTTGCCCTATGCCCCGGCCGGCCCTGCAAAAGAGTCATTTAGCACAACTAAAGGATTATTGTATAAAGATTGCACTTATGGTGTGCTTTGTTAGTTTGTTATATTTATGTGGGCAACACTTGTTTTATCAATTAATTAGCAAAAGTACCTTAGCAATAGCATCATCAATATTTCTAGTCCCTCCATAAGTTTTCACAAAACCGAGGTCCATCCTCGGAGCCCAACAACAGCAGTGACCTTTAGAAGATAAAAACAAATAATCCAGATTAACATAATAAATTAAAGGGAAAATATAATAAAAAACCAACCAACTTTTTTAGTTTGCTCAGAAAAGTCCTTTTACTTTTTTTTGCACGTTAAAGTCCCTATACTTGATATTTTTGAACATAAATGTGAAGTTACTTGTGATAACATGTTAATGACCCGCAACTCATTTATTATATAACAAATAAAAAAATAACAATGTTCAATTATGTCTTCTTCTTCTACCACCGGCATCTGCATCACCGTGAAACCACCGTCACCGTCATACTGCCCGTCGAT
Source organism: Bidens hawaiensis (assembly GCF_021521415.1). Lineage (NCBI taxonomy): Eukaryota > Viridiplantae > Streptophyta > Magnoliopsida > Asterales > Asteraceae > Bidens > Bidens hawaiensis. The sequence goes on along the minus strand of NW_027493579.1, from coordinate 105,917 downwards.
GCCGGCTACGTCAAATTAATATCTTTTTCACGGCGATGCCGACTACAATTCCGACGATTGTGTTCATAAACTTGGTTTTTGATGATGCACTGGAGTTGCTCGACGAAATGCTTGAAGGAGATCAGGGAATCGTTATTAGGAAACCGGCGATGGAGGGCGGATATCTGGAATCGGAAGAGACGTTGACGGTGACAGTGTACGGTGGTTCAATCGAAATGCTTGACGTAGTCGGCATCGACGGGCAGTATGACGGTGACGGTGGTTTCACGGTGATGCAGATGCCGGAGGTAGAGGAAGACGACATAATTGAACATTGTTATTTTTTTATTTGTTATATAATAAATGAGTTGTGGGTTATTAACCTGTTATCACAGGTAACTTCACATTTATGTTCAAGAATACCAAGTATAGGGACTTTAACATGCAAAAATAAGTAGAAGGACTTTTGTGAGCAAACTAAGAAAGTTGGTTGGTTTTTTTATGGTATTTTCCCTAAATTAAATCGTTAAGTGGTTATGAATAAATGCAAAGAGAACAAATTGCTAATTATTGATTTACCCACCAAAATGAAAAGAATTGATGAAGACTATCATATAGACAAGTATTGTGACCTGTGAAGACGGAGAGCATTAGACTGCATTAGTTGAGATTTATAAGCATCAAACAAATAATGTTTCGTGAAGCATTCAGAATAATCTAGAATAGCATATGACTCTATAATATTACATTACAAAAAAAAAAAAAAAAACTTTCATTATCTTGTTTTTCTATAAAAACGTCCCAAAAAAGAAGTAATCTAATTGAATCCGCAAATCCTTTATAAGCGACACCTAATTGAGCATTAATTGGAACATATTCTAATTCATTTTCAAAAACGTTAACTGAAATTTAAGTGATGTCCTGCTCATATCAGTTAATTGGAGCAAGAATCAGAGATATGCGATGCAAGTTTTGATGAGGAGGAAGAGGTTATTGATGCAGTGATAAATTGATTACAATTAGATTACTTCTTTTTTGGGTGATGAAGGAAGGGAAGTTTATAATGGGGGCCGGTGTTGACGGAAATTAGGACGACGTGGGTGGTTGGAAGCTGAATAACTGCAGAAACCCAAAATACAGTTTTCATATATATTATATAATTTAACATAGTTAAATTCAAACTCTAATTTCTAGACATTCAAACAAACTAGATAGATAGATAGATAGATATACTTGCAAAATATTCAAAGCTACACAAAAAAATACAAACTGATTCAAGCATCGATGACAAACGTCAAAAAGAAACCAAGTTGTTGCGAAAAAAAATTAGATTGTTATATTTGACACACTAATCTATCCACTATACTGTTAAAACAATAACTCTTTCGAAAAATAACACACATTTTTATAATTTCTTGCTAATAAAATAATCTACTACACTATTAAAACAATAACTCTTTCCAAAAATAACACACATTCTCCTAATTTCTTACTAATAAAATAATTCAAAATTAAATTAAATTACATTCAACTTAATTAGATTTAACATATTCTAGTATACTATTATATTAATGAGATTTTCTAATATATGCCCTAAGGACACATGTAAGAGACGTTAATTATATGGAATATTCTTATTAAATTAGCATTTCACATTAATTACATCAGTCTTGTAATAACCTATGCAGTCTATCTCGGTTATCGGTCCTCACATGAAATATCGGTCGGAATATCGGTACAATTAATATCGGCGATACTGACAGATATTTTACCGATATTTCACCGATGTTCCCGATATCATGGTTTAAATTTTCAACTTTTAGTGTTTAATGTTGGTGTTTTGAGTCTTAATTGGTTCCTTCTTGCTACAATTGTTAGTGTTTTGCAAGTTGCAAAAGGATAATTTGTTAATAGTATTAGAGTATACTGAATTGTTAGTGTTAAAGTGCTATATATATAAATTTTGCATGATATTTAAATTACAGATATCTCACCGCGATAACCGATATCTCAAATATCGGTCCTCGACCGATATCCAGTATTTTTCCGCATTAACTGCTTAGATAATAACTATCATATTTAACATTTTTATTATCCCCCCCCCCCCCCTCATGACTACTAATTAAACTTTTTTAATTATCTTTAAAATTACTTTTTCATCACATCTAATTTCCCACCATTTTTGTATTCATCTATATGTAAAGAATATTCACATATGAAAATGATTTTTTTTTCACGTTTTTTCCTTTCTCCTTTGTTCTTCACAAACCTCCCTTTTTGAAAGGAAAACACATTCTTTCTTGCATAATTTTGATAAAAACAAAAGTCTCTACTTCACTTAGAAAACATTGACCTACGAATGGTTCCTTACAATTTATTTTCTTGTTTTCACTTTGTTCTTCAATGGCATTTTCTTAACATGAATCTCATTCAGATCCAAAAGAACACGACTATCCATTTGCAAAATAATAATAATGTTTTATATCATTTAATCTTAAAAAAAATAGATAAAAAGGTAATGAAAGTTGTTTAATAGTAAATACTTATAGAAAAATGGTGGAAAATTAAAAGTGATGAAAGAGTAATTTTTTAGGGAATTAAAAAATGTAATTAGTAGTCAAGAGTGACGGGAAGATTTGAGAGTGAATAATAAAATTGTTAAATATAGTAGTTATTAAAAATTTAACGCAATTAATGTGAGATGGTACTTTTAATAAGAATATTCCATATAATATATGTTTCTTATATGTGTCCTTATGGCACATATTAGAAAATCCATATATTAATACATGTGTTCCTTAATGAAATCAGATTTTTCTTTTCAAAATTCATGGTAGTTATTTTTTATTTTGTTTTCATTTTGGTTTTTGGTTTTGGTTCGGTTTTAGCTTTTATAAATTTGTTTCGTCTCGATGTTTTTTTTTTAATTTTAGTTTCGTTTTAGATGGGTTTAACTTTATTCAGTTTTCCATTTCGAAGAACTTGTATCGGATCGTTTGCACCCCTTGTTAGAGAGAAAAATAAATTTGGTTTATAGCAAACAAAAGTTTTTTACTATAAATATTATTTTCATATCTTTTTTTAATTATAAATATATAAAAATTCATTAATAAATGGTAAGCGAGCTGAACTCGGGCCTGAAAAACCACTCATGAGCTAAACTAGAGCTTTAGAAATAAAGATATAAGCGAGTCGAGCTCGAGCTCGTCTCGGGTCGTTTGCACCCCTAGTTGAAGAGAAAAATAAATTTGGTTTATAACAAACTAAACATTTTCACCCCCATCAACTTGAAGAAATGACATGCTTTACCCAAAAACTAACTGGTTAGTCTCCATTAGGAAAATGCTCAGTGGAGGGCAATATGGTGAAAGTTGTGATTAACATAGGGAATTTCTTAAGTTGTGATTAGTGATGGCCGAAAGGCCAAAGTTTGGATTATTAAAATCCAATATTCCTTTTTTATATTGTGTTATTTTTTGTTCATTGTGTTTTTTAATTGGGTTTTTCAATGCATTGCGTTATAGATTTTGGTCATAGTGTTTTTCAATTGATATCCATATTAAAGATAAAAATTAAAACAAAGATTACATCATTGTGTCTCTTTGCTCGTCATTGTGTCTTTGTGTTCAACATTTGTCTTTCTACTTATCATTGTGTTGTAGTCATTGTTTAATACATTCATGGTCTTTTGTTTGGGATTGACATGCACCATTCACTTAATTTGAGAAAAATAGTATTACGTTCATTGTGTGTTACGTTCAAGTCATTGTGTAATATGTAGTTTCCATTGTGTTTTATGTTTCAAGTCTGTGTTATATGTATTCACCATTGTGTCTTACGTTTCAAGTCATTGTGTTATATGTATTCATCATTGTGTTTTACGATTCAGATTATTATGTAATATGCAATCATCATTGTCTTTTTTATGTATTAGATAATTTGTTAATATTTTATCATTCTAATTGCATATTATTTGTTATTAGTATTTAAAAAAACACAATGACGAGTTGAAAGACAATGACAAACAGAAAGACACAATGACGTAATTTTTGTTTAATTTTTATATAACAAAATCATACTCATATTAAAGATAAAAAAACGTTTGTTATTATGGTGCCTTTTTTAATATATATATATATATATATATATATATATATATCATATGAAAAGGTTCTAAACGTTTTAATATGATCGGAGAATTAACATGCGACTTGTATGTGGAGAGAGAAAATATGCACTATTACTTTTATACTCTATTTTTTTGTCCCACTTGACGTATGCCAATTAATTATGGTTTCTTACACTTCTTATTTCTGTTGGCCTTAATTTGTAGTATAGCAACCCTTCGATATCAATGCTCTAACGGCTAGTATTTATTTACTTTTTTAAATTGACTTTCATATAAATTACTATAAAACTAAATAAATTTTAACACAAACTATCAAAACAATTTATAAGTTTTTCTTTTCACACTCTCAAAATTAATATGGATTCATCATCATCCTCTAGTGTAGATTTTTATCTCTAAGCTCGAACAATAATAGCAGCTCGTTTGATATTACGAATAACATTGTGACAGTTATGACACAAATCATACCCATTATTTTTATGGATAAAAGAAATTCATATACGAGAAGTGTGCATGGGAAATATATCAGCTAGCTTACTGGGTTCTTGTCGCGTGTGATGAGTACTTAAAGATGTCTTCAAGAGTTTCATGTGAATCTTTTGATTTCTTTTGTGCTGTTGTTATTCAATTGTGCGGATGTGAATGTTTGCATAGACCTATAACTAGCAATGTACAAATTTATATGTGACACATGAATCAAGGCATGGATATCCGGGAATGCATGTCAGTGTTGATTTTATGCACTGGGTTTTGATAAATAATCCGATGAGACAGTGGGGTTAATTCATGAGAATGGATCACCGGCATCCTAGGATTATGCTTGAAGTGGTGACCTCCTGGTTTGGCATGTAATTTTTGGTGTTGTGGGTTCCAACCACGACATCGACGCTTTTAATCAATCGTCATTAGACAACAATGTGCTCAATGGAACAGCGCATGTTTGTTCATTTAAATTAATAACATTACAAAAATGGATATTATCTTGCAGACAAGATATACCCGAACGAGGCTTGTTTTGTGAGTACATTTTTAATTCCGGACAACAATAATTGAAAAAGATTCAAGAGAGCACAAGAAACGGCTCGGAAGAACGTGGAACGAGCTTTGGTTGCCCTCAAAAGTGGTTGAGCTATACTTCAAGAGCCAGAACACCCAGCGCATTGCGTGAAATTGTTTTACACGATAAATCAACCTTCATTCATTGTACGAAATTAAACTTTCCTTCGAAAGCATTACCTAATTAGTGTGATTAATGATTGCATCTGCACTTGTTTGATATGTTTTAGAGTACTGTTAAGTAAGGCTTTATAACCGTGAATAAGACGAATAATGAAAAAATGAACTTGATGGTATTACTATCAAAATATGACAAAGTTATCACACATCTAAACAACTTTGGACTCAAAATATACAATTTAACCCTAAGTTTCATAATCCCATAAAGAGGAAAGGCGTAACTCTATTCTCTATCAGTTATGCGAATCAATAAAAAAAATGTATATAATTGGAGTTTACATAATCACATGAGTAAATATGTGCAAGTCATTATATCAACGATTGACACTGATTTAACCTAAAAGCTTATAATACCCAAACATCCATGGATGGTTTTTGGACTTAATTATGTACAAAAATAAACATGGTACTAAATCAACATTTTTCAAACTGATAAAATTTCAATTTTCAAAACATTATTAATTATAACCAAAATATACATTTCAGCCTCTATAAATAATAATATAATTATATATACTATATGAGCAGTATTTTAGCTGTACTATGGACTTTTTCTAGAGGATGCTGTCAATTCAAGTTTCGTTCGTGACAAGATGCCGTGCACGAGCCAGAGCTTTTACCAATTACCACAGTGGGCCTACAGACTGTGGATTTTTCCTGAACAAATGTGGATGGTGTTTTGTCAATGAATGCGGTTTCCAAAATAATAAATATATAATATGTATTTCAAAATGTGACCGGCAACCGTTTCTTCACGTTACATTTGAGTCATTACCCTCCTTAACACATTACGAACATAATAATAATAATAATAATAATAATAATAATAAAACCAACCATCAAATCTCATAAACCCTAATTACGTAAATCAAAAACCTCATTCAAATTCACGATCAATTCTCATTCTACTGTTCACCATCTTCAATTCCATCTCGTTATTGCATGCTAACATCAACCAATTTCCCAATTATCCATCCTAGGGTTTACAAAACCCTAAATCGCATATATCCCAAATTGAATCACAATGGTGCATTAATCAGCAATCGAAACAAACGTGACGCATCATCTCAACATTCAGCATGTGGGTTTGATCACAATCTTCATATTAATAAGAAACTGAAGTCTTCTTCATCTCACAGTAACGTTTCAAGACTCAGTCTTGATCCCAAAACATGGGTTTTAAGAGAGATTCATGCTCCGTGTAGGTTTATTAGTGGGTTTACTGCGAAACTGACAAGACTTTATGATATAAAACTGGGTTTATTTGGTGATTTGGGTAATGCTCTGATTTCGAAATTTAAGAAGTTAAAAGAGCCTGCAATTAGAAGGTGTAAAAATGTGAAGAGTGATTCGGGTAGTTCAGGTATTGAGGTAATTGATGTTGATAAAGATGATGATGATCCGGGTGGTTCGAGTGTTGAGGTGATTGAGATTGTGGAGGATGAGAGGGAAGAACAGAGTAATAGTGTATCGGTGGAGAGACGGGAGATTGTGGCGAGGTATATGGAGTTGGATCAGAAGGAGGGTGTTATTGATTTAGATGATGGGTTGCCTTTGCATAAGAAGTTGCATAATGAATCGGTTGAAAAGCGGGATCCGAGTTTGAGGAGATTGCGGTTTGATATAAAGTTATTGGAAGCGAAACTAGCTTTACGACAACAAGTGCGTCCGGTTAAGAAAAAAGAGGTATGAAGATTGTGAATTTGTATATTTACTGGTTGGTTTGTTATAATTAGTTTGTTTTTTTCAGGATGTGGAAAATGACCCTTTTAGGCCTCTTACTGAGGAAGAAGAGGAAATGGTTACTAATGCGTTATCGTATTCTAATCGGTAAATTTTGATGTTTATGTGTTTAGTTTACTAGTTTACGTTTACTTTTTGCGAAAGGATTTTTTTTTTATTTAAACGTGTTTCCAAATTTGTAGGAATAAGGTTTTGGTCACTCATGAGAACTCAAATATTACGATCACGGGGCAAGTTCTGCAATGTTTAAGTCCTCATGCATGGTTAAACGATGAGGTGATTATTTATTTTAAATGCTATACCTGAATGCATTAGCATGTTATGTATGTGCGCTTACGCTGTTGATTATCTTATTTCAGGTTATCAATTTGTATCTTGAGTTGCTAAAAGAGAGGGAAAACAGGGAGCCGAAAAAGTTTTTGAAATGCCATTTCTGCAACACATTTTTCTACAAGAAGGTTGGTTAATCAAAGATTTATTTGGCTTTTTTGGCAGTATTTATATCTTATTAAGTTAATGTTTGTGATTATATGTTTTTATTTGGCAGTTGATAAGTGGAAGGAATGGATATGATTATAACTCAGTAAGAAGATGGACTACCCAAAAGAAGTTGGGATACGGTCTATTAGAGTGTGACAAGGTAACATTATTAACTACTTGCTATTTTTGTAATTAAATTTTTTTTCTCGGTTTCCTGATATTTGTTGTATTCAGATATTTGTCCCTATCCACAAAGAAATACATTGGTGTTTAGCTGTTATTAACAAAAAAGAAGAAAAATTCCAGTATCTTGACTCGCTTGGAGGAGCCGACAAAGTTTTGAGAATGTTGGTGTGTCAATTCTACATGTCTTTTTGTGCATAACATTATTTATTTCATTCTCTTTGGCCTGTTAAGATATAATATTATTATGTGTTGTTATATGTTCAGGCCAAGTACATAACGGATGAAGTTAAAGATAAGAGTGGTAAAAGCATTGACGTTACTTCTTGGGAGCAAGAGTTTGTCACCGACCTTCCTAATCAAGAGAACGGGTGCGTATACTATGAACTTTGTACGAGAAACTCTAATGATGCTTTAATGTTTTACTAAAAAGGGAATTTTAGGTTGTTCAGCGAAAATTTAATTATTCTGTTTCTGGGCAGGTATGACTGTGGCATGTTTATGATCAAGTACGCAGACTTCTATAGCAGGGACATAGGATTATGCTTCAATCAGGTAGGATAAACCTTCTTTAAACGAATTTACCATATTATTGTACTAAATAAACCTTCTTTATTTAATACAATAATAACTAAATTTCTAACATTTAAGAGGTTGTGCGTGTTAATGTATTACAACAAAAAAATTAGTACGGTAAATCTGATTAAAGAAGGTATATTTATTACAACAATAACTAAATTTCTAAAATTAAAGTGATTTAAAAGATATGTTACCGTTTTCTTTTTCGCTTAACCTTTTGAATTTACTCATTGACTCGATAGGATAAACGCAGTCAAAATCGACCTATCCAGAAGTAAATGGGTTGAAATTAGGGCTGAAAACCAAACATTGGGGTTCTTTTTGTTTTCAAAAACTGTCCGTTTCTGGTTTTCACGGTTTGGGTTAAATTCGGTCTCTTCGGTTTTACTATTTGGGCCTAGTTTTGTCGTTAGTTAATGATTAATAGATTATTATACATTTAGACTAATATATATGGGCTGCACTATTTGTTAAAATATGATAAATTACTAGCATTCAATATAAAAAATGAAATTCCATAAATTTGCCTTTGTTAGGTTTTTCCGGTTTAATCATATGCAAACCCGAAACCAAACCGAAATTTCGGTTTTTACACAAAACATAAATCCAAAACGTTGGTTGTTGTTTGGGTTTGGCTACTTCAGTTACGGATCCATTTAATTAATTAGTTTCATGCCACACCCCTAGTTAAAATTTCATTGAAGACATAAAGTTTGTAACAAGTATATAAATAAATGTTGACGTATTTTATTGTTTTTGTTTGCAGGAGCACATGCCATATTTTAGATTGAGGATAGCCAAGGAAATATTGAAATTGAGAGCCAACTGAAAGTTTCTATAAATAAGCCTGAAACATGTTGTTGGTCCATACAACACTAAGAGTGATTTGCAGCAATGGCAGAATTTGCTGTGTTTTTTTGGTTAGAGGTGAATTGAGGGTAGGAAGCCAATTATTTTTGCATTAATGGCTTGGTTGGCTTTTTTTTTAATTGACTACTGTAATATATATCATTTATATTACAAATTTTGAATTTACAAAGTTAAAGAAACAATGCAAATGTGACACATATATGTTGGTACATTGTTGGGGGTTAATGGAGACATGTAATTAGAGGTGTAAAGGAGTTGATCCGACTTTGAAACTTGGTTCGTGAGTGGTGTTTCAAACTTGGGCTTGGCTTGTTTATTGTTTGATAATTCTTAAATAATTTTATTGATGTACATTTTATAATTGTTCTCTAATAATATTATATATGCATATATATTTAATATAATAATGTGCTAGTTTAAGGTCAGCTAGGCTTGCAAGCCTTGATATACGAAGCTCTGGCTCATTTATGAGATGAGCTTCATATAAGCTTGAGTTTGATTTATGCTTAACTTGATTTTTCTTAGTTTGTAACTTTGTATTGAGTAGTTTATGAGCTGCTCGGCTTGTTTAGACCTCGTACATGAAAAATGTAATCAAATGGGCCCGTTGAACTATGTGTTTACCAACATATTTTGTTAAGATATAAATTCTATACATTTGGACATGTATTAAAATTAGACATTATTGAGTGCAAATGTTACAACATATTGTTAATGTCGATTGTTACGTTATATCATCAGTGTTGACAAGTTACACATAGTTGGAAATATACGTTGGCTAGAGGTATATTGATCTTGGGACATGTATTAAAATTATTGAGTGCAAATGTTATATCAAATTGTGAATGCCGGTTGACGGTGTTACATTATATTATCAATGGTGACAAGTTACATGTTTAAAATATACATCAGGTTGGATGTATGTTGATCCTCATTGTGACAAAGTTTAATAGCAGACGGTGTTACCAGCAAACGTCACACAGTTTTCAAGTTAAAAAAAAAAAAAAGGTGAGCACGCCTTTCGATCTTTTTCTACTAGGTCTCAAAAATACTCACCTACAGCGTTATAAAAATGTCGCCTACCACTTACTCCACCTTCGATGTGTTAGGATCGTAGTCCCAGCCAAAAAAATCACTTCATTACATGACAATATGTGTCAGGGGTTATGTTATGATTGTAGTACCCGCCAAAAAGCCTCTCATACATGACAATACAATTCAAAATGGAACGATTTGGGATATACGAAACTTAACACATTTTTCATTTATACATATAACAAAATAATAACAATAGTCTTGTAGTGAGTAGAACTAGTTTTGAGTTTTATGTTGGAAGCTGTAATTCAATATTACATAAAAACCACCACCAACACTAGTTTTTATGTTTCTATTTCTTTTCCACTTCTCTCTTGTCTTGTACAAGTCTTTTGCAAAATCCAAATCTCCCCACAACACCATTCAAACCAATACAAATCTTTCAAACCTCACCCAATCAAATATCCACACCCACATCATCCGCTATGCACTTGTTTCTGCAAACCGCAACAAATCAAAAACAATCAAAGCATAAAGCGTAGTTTCATCTCTAACAAGTCAAAGAGGTTGAAAGTTTCATGCATAAGTATAATAATCTACTTTTTTAAACAAATTACTATAATTAATTTTAGAAAAACCAGACCCATTTTGACCCGTAACATAGAATTACCAGTGCTTTGACCCACGCGTTTGTATTAACGAGGTGCTATTTTACGGCTGAGTATTTCCTGTGCTTTGAGTCGGTGCTGGAATCTAGCAAGGCGGGCTTGAAGGCTCACAAGGCTTGCTGCTTTGCGTGACAGCACGAAACTCAATTGGGTCACATAATTGTCAATAAGGCTGCCCGGTTTCTCAACTTCTGCCAGTAATTTCATTTCCTGGTTGACCAAAAAATCAAACTATTAATAATACGGTTTTAGATGAATCCAAGTATGAAATAGTAACAGTTAAATGAAAATTATTACTTCGCGTACTATCTCCATTGTATCTTCAATCTCTTTCCTGTGTGCTGCAATTAGAGCTTCTTCTTCCTACAAAACCATAAATCCCCTTAAAAAGCAGTAACTGAAAGTCAAAGTCAAACTTGTTCAAAGTCAAACATGGTCAAAGTCGATCATAGATTGACTGACCACATACCTCTAGTAATTCATTGACATTCTCATCCTGAAGCTGCTCAGATTCTGACTGTTTTGATGCCATATAATTGGGAATACTTAATCCTTGTTGCTTATTACCAAAAGACGGAATTTCAGAATTATAACCGTCTCGTTTTAACCACCCAAATTTGTCAGATTTTTCATTACCCCTTTCGGTTTTTTCTTCTCGGTAACTCTTTCTTCGTGGTGGTGATACCTTTTGCACGGTTTCTTCTGTATCAAATGAAGTTGGCATCGAATATACTTTCGGATTATTCCAGTCATTGTCATCCCTACTATTGAAGGAATAGTTTGAAGAGCTTGGAGGTGTTTGTTTCTCAAAGTCTGCTGTGGCGCTGTAAGATCTTTGTGGACCCCGTTTACCTGTATCCACAACCTTTTCCTCTTGATAATCCCTGGTATTGAAGGAATAGTTTGAAGAACTTGGGAGTGATTGTTTCTCAAAATCCGATGTGGCGTTGTAAGATCTTTGTGGACCCCGTTTACCTGTATCCATAACTTTTTCCTCTTGATAATTGTCATCTACATCAGAGGAAACTAGCATACTTGCTGATGAAGATTCTTTATTAATTGTTTGTGAGCTTCCAGCTTGATCTTTTTTGGAGTTTCCACTTTTTGAAAGACTTTTAACCCTGTTATTTCAATATATTAGAATCTGTTCTAATAAGAAAATATGACAACAGAATTTAGAAAAAAAATACCTATCAGCATATCTTAAGGTATTGAGAGTGTGTTCACAGGAACCAGCATTTGGTGAAATGCAAGATATCATTACGGTCCTTGAATTCCCGACAAACGAATCACGAAGAACTTCAGTTAATTTACTTCCACGAAACGGGATATGAATCTGGTCATTATCAAGTGCACGAATGCACTCTTTAAGAGCCAAAAGACTCTTATTAATTTCAGCACCTTCAATCCTATAATGGTCACATATCAAACATTATAGTAAGTAAACTCGACTCAAAAAGGGTAAAGGTGTAAAACAAAGAACTTTTGTGAGCATATTACCGTGTTTGTCGGTCATTATCAGTTGTATCAGCACCTCTTTCACTGCCAGCAAGATCAATGAATGAGATTTTCCCAACAACTTTCCCATTTTTGGATTCATTGACATCAAAAGTCCTTCTAGTTTCCTTTACTTCCTTGTGTTTTTTAACAACCAATTGTAATATTGCATGTGATCTTGAAGATTCCTCATTAGCACCAGTAGAGCCAGTACTTCTAGCATTACTCCCTTTTTCAATGTATTCTTTAACAATTTGTACATCTAAAACTTCAAATTCTTGCAATCCAACAATGCAAACTTGTTGTCTTCCATCTTCTCTCATGCAAAGTTTCCTACAAAAATAAAAGAAAAAAGTAACTCAAAATCAATCAATCAACCAATCATTAACTAAAAAGAATAAGTGTGTAAAACAGTTATCAAATATAGTACTGACTTTCTATCACTCAGAAGATCATATAACTTTCCACCATAGATCTCAAAGTAACTAAGCCATAGTTTGAACTTTTGATCACGGTAAGTTGGGTGATGTAATAATCTAACAAGATCTTCAGCAGCTCTAAGAGGTAATGGCTGCATTGTATATGTCTTACCACTTCCTGCATATAAGGAATATTCTCTTACTTTCAGCTTAATACAACACCAGAAAAGCAAACAGAAATTAATAATATTCAAAAAATGGATTAGAAATTCTAAGATACCTGTCTGACCATAAGCAAAACAAGTTGCTTTGGTCCTTTGAAATATTATGGGAATGATTGGCTGTACAGTTTCACGGTATACCTGTTTTAGGTAAACCATTAAATCAAGTAGCACAATTACATTTAAACATTTCAGCATAATCAGTTGCATTGCATAAAGGTTGTAAATAGTAATTACTTAGAAGAAAAGATAATACAACTTGAAGATAAACTTAAGAGATATTACCTCATCATTGGTTACTTGCTGGTCAAGAACAGCATCAAAACAGAATTCATGTTTCTCCACATATGCAGTCAGGTCCACCTTTATAAAAATTAAAAAAAAAATTATTTACCTGTTGAATCTGAAAACTATTTTAACTTCAAGTTAAAATATGTCCAAACCTTTAGCTTGGGTTCATGGACGGTTAGACCATTTCCAGATACACTCACAACATCATCCTCCTTGCGAGAAAGTTCCTTCTTATTCAGTGGCCTTTTGCGCACCTGATATTAGCATCAACTTGATTAACCAAATAGATGTCTTGGTTTCTCCTTTAAATTGAATTATCCCAGAACAGAAAATTGCAATCACTCAAAAAACATAAGTGGCGTATTCCTAAAGCAGTTGATCAATTCTAACTTTGTCATTCCATATTATAAGCATAAGCAACATGTTGGGCACACATAAGGCAACAATAAATAACTATATACTAATTATTGCACATGTGCTTAAGTGAGACTGCTGACCATAAGTGAAAGGAGCTACATACCACAACTTTAATCTTGGCCACATTATTTTCCCTTGAACTGCTTTCTTTTTCAAGTGTAGGCAATCCATAAGAAGCATCTATATCTGTTTGTCCTCTTTGCTGCCAGCTTGGCAGGACATCATAGTCATTGTCGACTGCGCTAGTCATAGCAGGCATAAAAGGTGAATCCTCAAATGGTTCTGAAGTAACATTCTGGCAAACAAAAAAATCACATGCGTCACCAAATGCAAAAGAAACTAATGTGAGAGGCATGTATTCACATCCATTTTATAACATACTTATATTTATGAACAATAACAATCATTGATATACTCAATGTTATTTATGAGTAAAACAAATACAATGAAAATAAACCATCAGCCCTCCTTGTGCTCATTAATACAATAGGAAACTTGTGTAAGGGATAAAAGATATTCTAAACAATGATATTTTTACCTCTGTAAGAAGTTCAGTGTCATCCATAGAATGTAAGTCCAATAGCCCTGCTCCAAAATCACCTCTGAACTCAGATGATAAAAAACCATCTGATGCACCAATTCCTCCCGAACCTTTGGATATTGGAGAAAATGGCTCAGAACCAGATTCACCACCAAAATTAAGGTTCCTCATTAGTTTGAAAAGCCTTTGCTTCTCTTCAGCAGATTGTGCTCCATATCCCTGCAAACAGAATAAGATAACACATTAAACATATTCCAAATATACACCACAAGCCCTTTATTATACAGACATTGTTTTCAGTTAAAATAACAATAGAATTTCAGAGATACCTGCATGAGCAGATTTGGCAGATGGCGTTGATCAACACCAGTAGACGCCACCACGGGTGAGGCCAGATGCTGTAAACCTGCAGATTGAAGCCACCTTGCCATGACAGCATCTCCAGCATCACTAGCAGGACCTGCATTCTGATGGTTCCCACCATCTGCAGGTTGATCATACAGAGAGCCAGTATTTCTCTGCTGCATCTGGCCGCCCATGTGGCGCTGCGATCGACGTTGGGGAGCCAATTTTCCTTTAAAATCTTTCCTCTAAATAAGCTTTAACCACAAAAGAAACAAATAAACAAAAGAGAAATTTAAAAAACATTGCAATGAACCAAATAGATTTCAATCAATCAGAATACATTCAATACGCTAATCAACACACCAAACAATATCATTTCCTATTCTCAATTTCAAAATCCTCAAACAAAACAAAGGTTATCACCGCAAAACAGCAAGCACTAACCGAACCGAAAACTGAAAATCGGTTATTGGTTTTTTTGTACACTTAATTAATTGGAATTAACAAACAAATTGCGCCATCAATATTTTCATATATTTCTAGCTTTTATCATGTTTTATTATACCTTCATTTCATGTATTAATACCTCCATATCATGCATTTCTATGCGAAAACTTTAGCCCAGGTTTTCTTTCGGTTATTAACCAAAATAAACCGAAAGCCGAAAAACTAACGAAATAAAAAAACACCAATTAATCAAAAACCGTTTGAACCAATAACCGAAAACCTAAATCCAAAGCAATATACTTATAAGATCATCAAATATAATCAGCATTCAACACAGCAAATGATAATAAAATCTGAATTTCAAAATCCCCAAAGGAAACCTACAAATAATGACGATTGAGATCGAAAATTGATTGGTTATCGAAATGCAGATGAATCATGGAGATACGATATGATATGATATGATATGATATGATACTAGGGTTGAAAGAAACAAACAAGCAATGCAGATAGAATAGAAATGAATCGGTAATGAAATAGAAACAATGGAAGAGAGGCATACCGTTTGAAATCGTTTTACAGATCTGGATGGAAAATGAAACCCTAAAATGAATTGATGATGATGTGGTTGTGAATTAAGGAGGAAGAGGATTCCATGTGCGATTATGATGGATGGAAGGCGTACAGCTTTAATGCCTTTTCTTCATTCTTAATTATATCATCATCATATATATTTATATTTATATATACGCAGATAGATAGATACATACATACATACATTGTTCCTCTCTCTCTTATCTATATCTATATATACATACATCCCTTGTGGAACGTGACTCACTTCAAGGAGTGAATTAAAAGTTATATAAGTTCTAACATTTTCTTTCTTTTAATTTTTTTTAACACCCTTTGAAACTAGAGGTGCATAAATCTGGTTTTGCTAATCTCTTGTTCTATATGGTTACCGGGTATTAACGGGTTTGGGTTTGGTATTGTTTCTGAAAATCATACGCTATGCATCGGGTTCAGGTCAGGTTTAGAACCAGATATTCTAAAACCGGGTATTTGAATACAATATTTTTGGGTATTAAAAAAAATCCTATATTCGGGTTTTTTTCGAGTATTTTTCGGGGATAGATTGGGTTTTTTAAGGGGCTGCACTTTTTGGGGTATTTTTGTGATATTTTTCAGGTATTTTTCGGTTAATTTCGGGTAATGGAAAAACCCGATTCTGGTTTTCGGGTTTACTTGGTATAAATCGGTTCTGATTCCGGGTACGGGTAGTAAAACCGGGTATAAAAAACGGTTCCGGGTTTTTTGTGCACCTCTATTTGGAACTAATCACAATACCTGAGTGAGCTTTCTTAAGATAGAATGTCAGTCGTCCATACTTATTTTGACATTTTAGGTCTAACTCACTCACCAAAGAATATTATCATCAAGGAGAAAGCCACCACTATCAAAAAACCTCCTTGAGTCAAGTTTCGAACTTGAAATCTTAAGATCTCAAGTCTTAACCATCACCCTCGTGTTGTCATTTGACCAGAAGGTCAATGACAACCTTTTATTTTAATAAATTTAATCTTCTTTTTAAATATAACTTTTTATTTGAGTTGTAAATTATAAAATATAAGATCGTAGAAAGAGATACGACCAGGTGTTTGGCAGCTAAAGAACTTCTATTTTGTGAAAATTGAGTTTGGGATGATAGTTCTGGTTAGTAACATATGTAAGGAGAAAAAGTTGGTTGTCACAATTTAATATAACTAAAACAATGATATAATCTATGAACACAAACTAGTGTATCGAGTCAAAATCTTGTATTAGTGTATGTAAAGAGTCCTTGAAACTTTTTCCATCCGAAAATAAGTATAATGGTTTAATGTAGTATCAAGTACAAACGAAAATATTAAATAAGTGAACCTCAATGATGTATAAAATAAGCAACCTTGGATATTTAGGATGCCTTTGAAATGACTGGAAATGAGTGATGATAATATAAGTAGGAATACGTTTATAAATCCAACCTACCTTTCTTTTTTCCAGAAAATAGATAAGGACACCACTTGAAGAAACCTTAAAAACCCTACAAGAGCCATTGATTGGGTTGGATCAATGGATGAGATTATAAGTTGTACTTAAAATGCATAAAAGTTGTTTTAAATGTTGCTCAAGTACAAAAAAGGGTATTATAGTCAACTAATGTATTGTTTATCTTTCCTCTTGTTGACCCTACTACACTATGATCGTACATACAAAAAGAAATGAAACAATGTTAAATCAATCTTTTGTCTTCATAAGAACATTGTTTATATTTTCCTCCTTTACAACTATTTTTAAATATGCAACAGATATGTAAATAGCATTTATTTATGTAAATGTAAAAATATTTTTATGTTTAAAGATGTTACCAATGAAGTTTACATACTTTTAAATAAGTTTTTTTAAGATGTTACCAATCAAGTTTACATTTTTAAAGATGTTATAAATTAAGATTACATATTTTTGAATAAATTTTTTTATAGATGTTACCAATTATGTTTACATATTTTTAAGTTTAAATATGTTACCAGTTAAGTTTACATATTTTTAAATAAGTTTTTTTAAAGATGTTACAGATTAAGTTTGCATATAGTTTTTTATATTTTTACATATTTTTTTTATATATTCACATATTATTTTATATATTTACATATTTATATTTATAGATTTACATATTTATTTTGTATATGAAAATCTACAAATTTACATATTATTTTTGTTTGTTTTAACGAATTTACGTATTTAAATATTTACATATTGTTTTTACATATTTATAAATTTAAAAAATAATGTTAAAAACTATTAAGGTATATTAATAGCAATCAACAAATTACATTATATACACACAAAGTAATTTATAAAGAACATGAATTTGTTCAAGAAATAAATAGAAACGAATTAATTTATATACATATAAATTAATCTATATAATATCTTGAAACAAAGTGAAGAAAAAAGTACAACAAAAATTTGTTATTTTTCTTTTTCTTTAATGTTAATAGGTAAGAGATATATTCAATACATTCATATGTTTAATTGGGTAATTGAACATTTTGGATACGTTTTGAAATAATGTATATATTAATTTTTTTAATAAAGATGAAACATAAATGTTTGTTTTTGTTAAGAAACACATAATAATTGGTAAGAAACAAAAAAAAAAGTTTGTTTTTGTTTTGACATAATAAATATATAAATTATCAATTTGTATTTCCATCCAATATCATTCTTGAAGTTCCTCGTAATTAAAAAAAATAATGCAACAAATATAATAGATTTATTCCTAAAGGAAAAAAAGAAATACAAGTTTTAATGAAAATAAATAAAAGAACACACTAGTCAAAGTTGAAAATAAAAGCATATTAGGCTGAGGGGTGTGGGGGCTTCAACGGGGGCGCTAGAGCCCCTCCGCTCGCGCCCCCAGGCGCTAACACCACACCACCAGGGCGCTAGCGGGGGCGCTAACGCGAAAAACAATGCATGCGTGAGCCGGTTAGCGGGAGAAGAGAGAGGGCTGCACAACTTTTGATGGTTTTTTGACCGTTGGGAGCCGAACAAACCAAAAAAAAAAATTCGATGGAGCCCCTGCTGGAGCCCCTCCACACCAGGGCCAGGGGCTCCAACGGGGGCTCCAACACCCCCCTTATCCAGTTTCTCTCTCTGCCACACGTCATAATATTATTGGTTGGAGCCCCCATTAAAGCCCCCATTAAAGCGCCCCACACCCCTCAGCCTTATATCTTATTGTTAACCCCTGCAGTCACGCTTCAAGTGACAGAAAGTACAAAGAAAAGAAAGATGTAACAAAAGTATAATTTCGAAAATACCCCCTAAGTATTCAAACTATTTTAGCTTCAAAAAGTGGATGTGGTCAAATTGTAGGCCACAAATTGGGTTTTTATGGTTTTCTAAGCTCA
The DNA here is from genome assembly GCF_021521415.1 of Bidens hawaiensis. Lineage (NCBI taxonomy): Eukaryota > Viridiplantae > Streptophyta > Magnoliopsida > Asterales > Asteraceae > Bidens > Bidens hawaiensis. The sequence goes on along the minus strand of NW_027493579.1, from coordinate 86,878 downwards.
TTTGGGTTTTCAATTTATACTTACTCTAAGGACACCATCATATTTATTTTCACAATTTTTTAAGGATACCATAATAAAAACAACTTATTATTGCCATTTTTATACTCATGATTAAAACCTAACCAAAAGTGGTACAAGTGAAAATAATTAAAAAAATAAAAAAAAACTACGACTGATTTGCCTTGGTTCAAATGGTACGCTCGGTATCAGCGATTTACAAGCACCCTTACAACATAAATCGATGAAGCCAAATGCAACATCTAACTAACAACAAACATATTTAGTACACAATGTTAAAATAATTATGACCAACACCCATATTATGAATACAAAGGGCATGGCATGAATTTCTTCACACTACAGTCTACATATCATCCGGGTTCACCGGGCCTTAAAAGACGGGCAGATCGAGAACAATGGATGATGACTTGATAGGTTATTTTGCTCATCTAAGACAGACAACAGGGTCAGTATTTGATGAACTCTTCACTAGATGCTTGTACTACTATGTACAAACACATCTTTTGTATTTGCTAGCTGTCGTTAGGTTAAGCATGGGAAAACCATAACGTCATTAATGATCTTCATTCCCAGCAGATGCCATTTCTTCTTGCCCTGAAGTTTCACCTAGTCGTTCCTATAAAGAGGGTTGTAGGCATGTTTACAAAAAATATATTACAATAATGATCTTTTTTTTAACGAAACGGTTTAGGAGATTGTATGCCTTAAAAACACATGACTTGTGTATTACCTTGAGTGATGCATTTTGAGCAAGAAGTTGCTCATACTCACTCCTAAGGCAACCTACTTCAGCTCTGAGAGAAGAGTTTTCATCCTTTAAAACTTCAGCTCGTTGGGCCAGCTCATCACATTCCGCCTGGCCCCACATACAGATATAATTATATTCAAATTATATAAGAAGCGGGAATGAAAAATCATGTTAGCAGGTAACATGTCAAATACTTTAAAAGTACCCCCAAAGTGTATTTTATAGAGAATATGTCACCCCAGTCGCCTAATTACTATTTTCATCATTGTTCCATTAAAGTTGGTCAAACTTTTTCCAATTATAAAAACCACTCAAGTTTCAATATTGTTCCATAATTAGTTAAACTAAGTTATCTATATGGGACAGTTACTAAACTTGGTTACCCTTTAGTGACTTTTTAAGTTTCACCTAAAGTCACAGCTAATTTTGAAAGAAAAAAAAAAGGTCACCAGATACTTGGGAGGTTTCATAACTAATTCCACTTATGTTACTCCATTTTAAGAAACTATATAAATTTTCACAATGTGACAGCATTGAAACTTCAGTTACCATGTTTCATGACTGTTCCATTTATGTCACCCAGTTTTCAAACTTCATATATTTTTTAAAAGTTGAAAAAAAGTTTAGTAAAAAATTTGAGATCCGATTACTAATGCATAAAACCTCCTAAATTATTTTATTAACAAATTAGATTATTATTGAAAGTATATGACCCTGCAGCATACTGGACAATGGACACACTAATTATTCATAAATCAATGATACAATATACGTGTTGGACATTTAAGTTTTCCGGACATGCCAAAATCATCCACTTTGATCCGGTCAACCCGCCCATTTGTCACTTTTAGAGAACAGTTTTGTTCTTTACTAAAGAAAAAGTATTTACCTGCTTGCGCAGTCTGGATCTACGAGCAGATTCCCTATTGGATTGCTTCCTTCTCTGTCGTTTTAGCTCCCTTTCATCCTGAAATAAAGCATTAATCAATAAGATAAGAAAAAAGCCATCAAAGTGTTTTCCCTTGTGTTCCCTAAATAGTTACATAATCCATTAAATGCATACAAGTGCCATACAAGAAACTTGAGAATTTGTTTCATGCGCTCCAAGGAGTGCAATTTGGATTTCAGAGTAGGTAACAATAAATTGAAAGCCACAATTAACAATCTTGGAACTATAAAAAAGTTTTTGGTGCCAAAAATGCAACCAAATATTTAATACCTCCTTCCCAAATAAAATTGGAGAGCAAATAAATTCTTATATGCAATTCACCGCAACTCATCGTCAATATAATTTTAAATCATAAACTGGGCATTCACTTTCATCATAAAATCCGACAAATATACCTTTTAGATATAGGAAAAATTCAGTTACAAGTCAACAAACAGGATGAATATATTGCTTAAAAGATTGAAAAAAAAGTGAAAAATAAAAGGGTCCTTTGACTTGGGTCAGACGGGAAAATTACACTGGATTGTGGTAAGCATTAAACTGTTCTTTGGTTTCAATTCAGTGTTCAATTATGTAGAAATAAAATATTAAAACTTTTACTAGAAAGAACAAAAAAAGGTGCACCTGTAGCCAGAGTTGTGACTGCATGTTATCCCTTGATCCAGCAGTAACTATTCCCGCTGCTGCAACTGGAGCAGCAGTTATATTTCCATGCATCGCAGGAACATGGGACGAATTTGCACCGTTCCAATATTCCATACCTATATTTAAGTTAGTGGCGGGACCAGGAATTGTTTGATTGACCACAGAAACAGGTCCATTTGGTGCTCCATTGGCAGAGTTTCCATTTTCACCTGTGGCTAATAATATCAGTCGCTTCACTACCACGAAGCACAAAAACAATAGACGACCTATTAGACACTCATAGAAACCAAACCTTCGATAGAATCTTGCCTTGATCCTGACTTCATGTGTGAATCCTGCAACAGTTAATCTTATTAAACATAAAAATAAATAATAAATTAGTAACACCACACAAGTAATTAGAATAATAAACAATACTTACATTTTCAGAATTTCCATCACTTCCTTCACTTGAACCTTCACTTCCACTCTCAGCACTGAAAATCCAAAACCAAAATTAGAGGCACATAATTTTTCTTTCTTTTTTTTTTTCGAATGGAAAAGACGCATATTAAAATTCAATAATTCACCAACTATACCTTTTTGGATAAGCTCCATTAGCAGATGCACCTGCTTTGTTAGGTTCATTATTCTTGCCAGTAATCATATTTAAACTGCCCAAGCTTCCTTTTGACCTCTTAATTGGAAGTTTTTCCTTCCCATCCAGTGATTTGCCATCAACTTCCACATTTCCAGGAGTATTGCTATTACCCTACACAACATTCACATTTTATTATAAATATATTAAGCTATAAAGTCCAGAATTCTATAAATTATACTAACTCAGGCAACTCACAGAAGCTTCAGCAACACCATTTGGAGAAGGCATTGCATATGGACTGAATGGATATGATCCCTGGTTAAATATGAAACAAATTTCAAAACAACTTTTTTCTAGATAGTAAAGAAGTTAGAAAAATAACACATTAAAATTAATAAGAAAAATACCGGGGGCATAGATGGATGAGCATAAATGCCACCAGGAGGATACATGGCAACATATGGATGAGGTGGAGTACCGTAAGGTGGCATAATCGGCTGCAAGTGCCCATAGATATCAGAAAAATGGACAATAAATCCATTGTAAAATGAAGTGGATACACAATTTTCAGATATGTATAAGTAAGGCTACTATCAACTTCTAGCTAAAAGAACATCACATATCCATCATACGTCATAAGAAATGCATATGATAGACTTGATATCGCTAAAACTAGAAAGAATAATAAAAGGAAGCTAATCATACACGTATCAACTGAAAGAAATGGACCTAAAATTATGAAATGCTTGAAAAGATTAGGAAAATCTAAATAAGTACAGCATGAAGTAAAAAGTGTGAGAACCAGAAATAGTGAATATCAATAACATAGGTTAGTTAAAGTGAACTAGTGAAGAAATATTTGAGTTTTTTTTAAACTTAGGCTCATGAATCCAACCTAGGCACTTATAGTTAAAGGATGCCCAGTCAGAACTCTTCAGTTTCAGCATTATTGCACTAAGGTTTAACAATCTTTCCCATTGCCATAAAACCATGATTACATATTCCAACCCTTCAACCAAAATGAGCAATTACACACAATGTAGTTTTTACATCTTAATTACTTCCTTGAGCAAAACAACTGATGTAAAAAATCATAAGAATATTGGTATCTATGTGTCAAACTTTAAACTTTCACACTTTTAACTACAAACAAATGCCACACAACTGTAATCAAATACAGTTAAGTCTGGTAGTTGATGTTGAGAGCACCACATATAGTTTGCTAAAGTGGCAAGCAAGACTGCGTATTCAAGTTTTAGAAAGCAATATGATAGTAACTAACATCATGTGACCAGCATATACAAGATTTATGAAATTGAGATCACATCATATGGTCAGATAGGAACATAACAATCGTCATTGCCAACTTCAAGGAGCTATATCTGTAACCTAAGCCTGTCAACTAGTTCAAAGATATAAGCTGCAAATCTGTACATAATAATACCTGAACCCCCCACATGTAGGGGTGAGCTTGAGGGCTTGATGCCATAAACCCATGTGGAGGCATATGAGGATAAGGCTGTTCAAGATTGACATACAACCTAGGATTAGTAAAATATCTCAAATCTTAAAAGAGGACGAATTTGTGCAAGTCCAAATGTTTTTGATACGGAACCTGAAATCCAGTCCAATCCGGATTGACTGTGCCCTTGGCAGCACCAGAAGTCTGCTCCTGAATAAAGTAGTCATATAAAACAAAAATATAAATACATATTATTAAAGTTCTAATAACTGACTGCAGACATAAGAGAGAAATTAACTTGAGAATTTGATGTCTTTGACTCCTTTGTTGTATCTTTTTCCTCCTTGGAGGATTTATCCCTCTCGCTACTTCCCATTACTCAAACGAGTAAAACTTGAAGTATCCTACAACCATCCTGCTAATGGATTTGAAAACACGTGCATTAATAAAATCAATAACAAAAAGATTATTTTGTGTCACTTTTGCACAAATGAATTAGTGTTCTCAGAACATGCCTCGGAGACTCGTATATAGACTATAAACTTCCTTATAGGGGTGAGCAGTAACCAAACCGTTAACCGAAAATCATTTGTCCTTTTTGTTTTTTTTATACCCTCGGTTAACCGAAATTAACTGAACTGAACATTAACATTTTCATATATTTCTAGCTTTTATGCCTCCATTTCATGTATTTATACCTTCATTTCATGTATTTCGAAGTAAAAGATTTAGCCAAGTTTGATTTTGGTTACTAACCGAACCGAAAGCTGACAAATCAACCGAATAACCGAAAACCGACTGGTTAATAAAATAGATTCGGTTGAGGCTAAACCGAAATTTGGGGATTTTCACAAATTCACATAACGTAAACACGATACAGCAAATTGACCCTACAATTCACCAAATTTGCATATAAAAACCTATCACACAAACATCACTGAAAAAAATAATCAAATTATGAATCAAAAACATTAAACGCAATTATGAATTAAAAGCTTCAGATGCGACAACCTACCGAAAATATCGCGAACCAATCAATCAAACGGGTGAGATTGCGAGAATAAGCTAGATCAAGCTCAAAAACCCTAATTAAATGAATTTTAAGAAGGATTTGTGGATAGATCACGTTCAAATTGGTTGTGTTGATTAGTAGAAAGTGGTTGTCTCTGTGTTCACGAGCGTGGTTCAAACTGATTGAAGGTGATGGTGATGGTGACTGAAAAGTGATTGATCAATTGGTGGTTTCAACGGTAGATTTGTGCTGACGTATTGGATGGAGGGTTGGTGTAAAGCTAACCAATTGTTTATTCATATGTATTATACTGAACCGAAAATTAACATGTCGGGTTAAGAGATATTCAAATATTGAAAAAACCGACTCAACAACCAACTTATAATAAAATTCAAGAGAGACATGACTAATTTCGAAGTTATCAACTTTAGTAAAAATGAATGAGGTTTTCAGTCAGATTACATGATTAATTCTGACCAATTAACAAAAATAAGCAAGCTTAAGTTCAAGCTTGATAATAGACAGGTTTTTAATCAACCTAATAATCTACAAAGCCTAGTTTCAAAGGTTTTTTCAAGAAAAAATAAAATCCTTTGCTGCTTTAATTCTGAATAATTTTCAGTAGACATAAAGGATACATCGAGAAAAGTGTTTTTGCCACTCTTAACAAGAGGAGAAATAACAACAAGACTTTTGACTATTAAACCCGAATTAAGAAAATCAATGAACATGGTGCATATATGAGCAGTAAAAATCCTACTTAAAGCACAATTCATATATGAAATTAATTTTCCTATTAGAATGGCTGTTGTTGGTAATAGAATCATTAACAGACAAGATGCTCTTTTAGGGGCAGTACAAGGAAATTTCGCATATGGTAAATTTATGTTTACCGTATATCCTAAATTTGCTTTACATCGAGATTCAAAAGATTTCGATAAAACTCTTAGTCTCATACATCACTGTGAAAGAATTGATCTTATGGAACCAGGAAATAAAGTATTTACGATTAATTACTTAATATCGTATGCTATAACCAACAGTACTCATTCTATAGAGTATAAAGAAAAAGAGAGTATAACAATCGAAGATATATTCTCATATATAGGAACAATCGAGGAAAGTAAATTTACTGAACCCTCACAATTACAAGAAAATTGGGCAATTAATATAGCTCGAAATAAACAAATCCTAGAGTCTAGACCCAGACATAGCTTTTCTGGACATACTATAAGAATTAGAGAACCAGCTTCTACTTCTACAGAAGCACAACTAATACGGTCTATGTCAGAAAGAATAGATAAATATGGAGAAATTCTTAAAGAGGTTACAGGAATATAATGTCTTTAACACCAATTCTAGAAGCGGTTAAAGCTTTAGATGATGCAATCAGCTTTGAAGAAGCTGAAATAATTTTAAATATTGATAGAATTAATGGAACAAGGTTTGATTTTATGTTAAAAGATAACAAGCTTAAAATATAAGATTCTTCAAACAAGAATTAGTTGCCGCTAGAAAGAAACTCTCTAAGCTTAAAGCAAGAAAAACTCTTATAACTACAACATGAGTTCTCTTGTAAAGATAGAAGAATTAATTAGAGATCTAATTAATAAGATAGAAAAACTATCTACTAATGAAAATCTAGAGGCTATAGCTGCAAAGGTCATTAAAGATGTCTTCGAAAAAGTTGATAAAATAGAGGAAGTTAAGCCTCAAAAGTTAGAACAACACACTAAAATCTTCAACGAAAAAGGAAGATTTCAAAAATACTCTTTTCCTAACTTTAATGTAGGAAATCCGTCATTGGGAAGTTCTAAATGTCCAAATGCATTAAAATAGCCTTTTGGTACAAAAGAATAATAAAATATTAAAAGACACAATTCTTTGAGATTTGTAAAAGACTCGACAAACATCCATGTGATAGCCTTTTAAAACCCATGTGATGTGTTTTAAAGCATTAATGACTAATTTGGAGATTGATCTGCAAATACAAAAGTGTCACATAATTCAAAAATTCAGCATAATTCAAGATAATTGGAATATGCATAACAAATTAAAAATTCTATCCGAACTAATAAAGCAAAAGCAAATGCTTGAAAAAGATTAAAGAGCTTAACAAAACTAAAAATGAGTTCTATCTTTAAAAAACTAGAAAAAATATTTGATAGCAAGCTAGAGTGTAACATTCGTTACTTTTCAAACCTGAAAACCCGACCCGTTTCAAATTTTCGGATTTTTGTTTCAAGTGTATATATATATATATATATATATGAAGGTATTATTAAATTCCCAAGATTTGTTTGACGTTCGTCAATGTTTTCCCGACTCGTTTATAGTTCAATGTATTTTTGTTCATCATTTACTAATAATAAAGTATTGTCGACGTTTAATGTTCAACGTTGTTCATTTATTACTATATTCGATTTGTTTATAAAAACCTGAGTCTTATCGTTAATCGAGCCTTACGGGTTAATGCGTAACTATCCAAAATCATGAATATTCAACATAAATTCTAATATCATTAAAGTTCAAGGTTTAAAATGAAAATGCATTATTATTCTTTTTGTTTTAAAGAAACTTGAAAGTTGAGGGACTGGCGTTGTAATTTACCCAAACTTAAAATAATTATACAAAATTAACCCAACCCGCCCCCCGTTCCCCCTCGTTTTCCCGATGAGATTCCGGTAGCCCGAATCCGGCGCCGGAGAGTTCATTTTGGCCGTAAAACCCGTTAGTTGACCATTTTGATTATATCAATGACCATAAACGTCCAAATTATACACTAACTAATATATTAATTATGTTATAACGACCACTAATCACCATAAAACCCGTAATCATCGCCGGATTACTAGCCGCGATCAAAGCACTGGAATTAACTCGTATTTGACCCAATTGATAGTATAAATAGGTTAACCCCGTAAGCCTAAACTCACACCAAACACCAATTAACATCTTAATACACTCAGTAGAAATAACCATGAAGTTTCCGATCGTTTTTCCGACCAGGTTCATTCTCCTTCATTCCAGCGTCATTAGAGGTAATACATATATGCTTATAATTCACGATTAACAGATTAATCAAACCTCTAACATAATTTAATAGAACATGGAACCATATCAGAGAATCAAAAACCGAGGGTTTTAACCTTGAAGATGAACTGAGATGTTTCTTTATAATTAATCGTTTTCATGACATCAACTGAATGTTATCTTGGTCCAATGGTTAATTCTCACACGTATTGATGGCCAGACCCGGGTTCGAAAACCAGGGTTTGCGTTTTTTGTTATTAATATGTATTTATAATGTTTTGAATAAGTTAATATATTTAATAAAAACCATACTTTAAATGAATATATCATCTAGTCCAACTGGTTAACTCTATCGAATGATAACACTCAGACCCGGATTTATCCGGGTCAACCCTTTATTTATTTATTTTAGATAACCTTTTAATATAATTTATTATTATTTGAATCTTTTAAATCTTTTTTTTAAATCCTAATAAAATCATAAAGATCATTTTAAATTAAATAAAAATTATATAAATTATATTTCACCCTTCCCATCTAAAAACCAACTTTCTTAATCGTTAAAACTGTAAGTTAGTTTCATAATAATACATTTAGTTATACCGATTTAAAACTAATTTATGTTTTCATTACTTTAATTTATTAGCTCTAATGCGCTAAACGTTAAGTAGATAATTTTAGTCGTTACGCTTTAAATCACATGTTTTAATTCGATAACTTATATTTAGCTAACCATAAACCGGTTGTTAATTCATAATAATTCATTAATCTCGTTTTGTTAACTTAAATTCGTTATCTCTTAATTTGTTAAACTATAGTTCGTTAAAATTCTGTTAAAACAATATTACATCAAAATGCCTTAAAACCGTATAGAATATATTAAAATAATGTAAATCCCTTTAAACTAAATTATCCTCTTTAACTTTAATAATCTCGTTAGTTAGTCTTTAAATATTCATAATTGTTTTATTTAGAGCTCGAGAAGTTCAATCGTTTCGGATTTTTTAACGCACTTTTGGTTGCTTTGGTTTCGTTATCATGCTTTCGGTTTTCATTGCAATGTTTATCTTCAATTTCAAGGTGAGTTTCTCACACCCCCTTTTTCAACGCTTTTATTACTTTTGGGGGTAGCATATGTATCCTATCACTTAATGATTTATCGAGTCATATACAAAACTACAATTAATTACATGGACTTGTGTGTTTACTTGATTACTTGCTCAAAATTACTTGCTCAGTGGTTGCCTCAATAAGTATGATCATACGCCCCCCTTTGCACTCAGGTCCATTTGTATCGAGTGGAAAAGGGACCTCATTATCCAAGTACGTTGGTAGCCCCAACTGGAAAGGACATTCGTTTGTTCTTTACACTCAGGTCCATTGCATCGAGTGTAAAGAACCCTTATGTGCTCATTTCACAAGTTTCATGGAATTGTATGATTTTTACGTATTATATCAAACTGTGGGAATCTCACCAGCTATGTTCATAGCTGACGTTATTTTATACATATGTTACAGGTGTAGAGCTACGAGGATAAAAGTTAGAAGACACATAGCATGCATATAGGATATTCAAAGAAACAACTTATCATTTTGATTATTTATTTGTTACAACTTGTAATTATTTGATAAACTTGTGTTACATGAAGATTTAAATGAAATAATGTTATTATGGTCACCTAATAGTGTCACGTGTGTTTGAGCAATCTGTACGTCACACTCAGGCGTTTCCGCTTTAGCCGGGGTGTTACATAGAGACATGCTCAGCTGAGCAAATACATGAACTAGTTCAATTAATGTCTCTAAGTGATAAAGAATGCGAACAAAAGTTTTATGAAGATAAAAGTCTTAGAGACAAATATTTTCCAGAACAGGTTTTCACTATAAAAGAACCTAAAACGGAAAAAGAAATCACTCCAGAACCTATAACTGAAGATGAAAATTCTTCTGAAGAAGAAAATCCTATGTGCAATAGTGGAACAAATCGAGCTAGTAGTAATTATACTCGCCATAAAAAGAAAAATGTAGAATTTTCTATGCCTTATCACAAAGGTATACCAAATTCTAATAATGGAAGTTTAAGCGCAATTGACACCATTAAAATACACTATATTTTCGATCTTGAAAAAAGAAAAGAAGTTATAGACAAATGGAATATTGAGATTAGTCTCATTATCCAATCTAATGTCGAAGAGTTCTCTAATGCTAAAGCATTATTATTACTAATAGAACACAAATCTTCCGAAATTATTCAAGATTTCATTAAAGGTATAACTTGGAATGAAAAAATGCATGGTATAGACCTCTTTGATGAACTAATAAATGTCATGTATATGATGTTCTTAGGTCTTGATTTCTCACAAATAAAGACCAAGAAAATAAAAAAATGCTGGAAAAAGCAAGGAAAAATCTTACAAAAGCACAATTATGTGACATATGTCTTTTAGACGATTTTACTTGCTTATTTAAGCAAAACTTGTACAAGTTAAGTACGGGTGAATATCATTCCTGGATAGAAGGCTACTTAATGAAAATCCCCATAGTAGGAGAAAAAGCCAAAGAAAGATGGAATAAAGAGAAAAATCCTTTAACTATGCATTCCCTCGGATTTGCTACAAGGATTGTTAAAGAAGAAATTACAGTTTATTGTGATTTCTCCAATAAACAAAAAAAGTTAAAAAGATTTAACAAAAAATGTTGCAGTACTTTAACTGAAACACCTCAATTATCCTTTGGATGTGACCCACCCAAAGATAAAAAAATACTTCAAAAAGAAGAATAAAAGAAAGTATAAAACAAAAAGAAGGTTTTGGAAAACCAAGAAAAGAAAATTTACACCTGGTAAATATTTTTTAAAAGAAAAACCAAAGATCTGTCCGCAAGGAAAGAAAAAATATAGATGTTGGATATGTTCTGAGGAAGGACATTATGCCAACGAATGTCTTAATCGACAAAAATTCCTAGAGAAAACAAAGTTCATTCTAGAAGTGAAAGAAGAAGGATATTTTCCTTCTGAAAATATTTACAATGGATATACTCATGTATATTTAGTAACAGTCAAATACAACGCTTTTGACGATTCTACTGACTCAGAATGACTACAACCCCTAAACAAGAGGAAAATGAAATAGGCAAACTACACTTTTGCCAAAATATTTTAAAACAAGAAGAATTGGTTTATGCTAACATAACCAATCCCTACTCTATTTATATAGAAGGAAAATTTTTCTTAAATGATATAAAACAATAACGTTGCATTGCTACGTTGACACCGGAGCAAGTCTCTGTTTAGTAAGTAAATTAAGTTATTCCTGAAGAACTTTAGGAAAACACACCTAAAGATATTAAAGTAACAATTGCTAATGAAGAAACAATTAAATTAAGTAAGGTTTGTAGAAATCTTATAGTTTATTTTTCAGGAGACCATTCCCTATTCCTACCATTTATCAACAGGAATTTGGAATAGATCTGCTTATAGGAAACAATTTCTGTCAGCTATATGGACCTTTTACACAATGGTTAGACAGAATATCTTTCCATCTTAATCATTACCATCTTAATCAAGAAATGATTCTGATTAAGAAAATAACTAAAGCACTTTGGGTAGGAAAACCTGATTTTCTTGAATCAATGAAAAAGGATTCAAAAATAAAACAAATCCCTGGTACAAATATAACTCAGGAAGTTATAAAACCAGAAGAAAAGTATTTCCTTGAAATACAAAAATACCAAAAAATAGAAGCAGTACTTGAAATAGTATGCTCAGAAAATCCTATTGATCTAGAAAAATCTAAAAACTGGATGAATGCATCAATAAAATTAATAGACCCTAAGACTGTAATCAGAGTAAAGCCAATTAAATACAGTCCACAGGACAGAGAAGAATTTAGCAAACAAATTAAAGAGTTGCTAGAACTAAAATTAATTGTTCCGAGTAAATCACCTCATATGTCACCAGCTTTTCTAGTTGAAAATGAAGTTGAGAAAAGAATAGGAAAGAAGCTAATGGTCGTAAATTATAAATAGGTTAACGCAGCAATAATAGGAGATAGTCATAATCTTCCTTGCATGCAAGAATTATTAACCCTCTTAAGAGAAAAAAAACCATATTTTCTAGTTTCGACTGCAAAAGTGGTTTCTGGCAGGTACTGTTAGATGAAGAATCTCAGTTATTAACTGCATTTACATGTCCTGATGGTCATTACCAATGGAAGGTAGTCCCTTTCGGATTAAAACAAGCAGCTAGCATATTTCAAAGACATATGAAAAATGCTTTAAGGGGATTAGAAGATTATTGTACCGTTTATGTAGACGATATTATAATATTCTCTAACTCTGAGGAACATCACTATTTTCATGTTTTATTAGTTTTAAAAACAATAAAAAAATATGGAATTATTTTGTCAAAAAAGAAAGACAATCTTTTTAAAACAAAGATAAACTTTTTAGGTCTTGAAATAGATCAAGGAACTCATTGTCCTCATAAACATATTTTGGAAATTTTGCATAAATTTCTAGACACTTTAGAAGATAAAAAAAACATCTACAGAGATTTCTGGGTGTTCTAACTTATGCAGAAAGCTACATCCCGAAGGTTGCAGAACTCAGAAAACCGCTACAGGTAAAATTAAAAAAGGATTACGTATGGGATTGGAAAAAATCTGATACATATTACATTAAAAAGATAAAGAAAAACTTGACAAGTTTTTCAAAACTTTATCTTCCAAAAGAAGAAGACTTCCTTATAATTGAAACAGATGCATCAAATGATTTTTGGGGAGGAGTCTTAAAGGCAAAAACAGCTGATAGAGAGAATATTTGTAAATATACCTCTGGAAGTTTCAAACCAGAAAAAAATTACCAGAGTAATGAAAAAGAATTATTGGCGGTAAAAAACACCATTTCAAAGTTTTCTATTTATCTAACCCTTGTAAAATTTCTAGTCAGGACAGATAATAAAAACTTCACGTATTTCCTAAAAACAAAAATTTCAAGAGATAACAAACAAGGACGCCTCGTCATATGGCAAATGTGGTTTTCAAGATATTCCTTTAATATTGAACATCTTGAAGGACCAAAAAACGTGCTAGCTAATAGCTTGACACGTGACTTTCAAACTGCATAAGCAATGACGTAATCTATTTCTATAAATAGGATACTTCTCTTTCACAAAACTCATCACAACCATAATTAGAAAAAAAATGTGATGGAAGAAGAGAAAGAAAAAATCGAGGCACTACGCCTAAAAGAAAAAATTCTTTTAATAGAATTACAAGCTGTGCGACAACAAATCGCATTATACAATGAATTGCTTAACGCCAAAACTATAAATTCTGTACAGGATGACGAAAGTATAAAAACAGAATCTATTCCTTCACAAACGGCTAAAAGTAAAGAAAGATCAAGCCCGTTGATCCCTGATGCTTTGGGAAAAAGCATACATATGGCAAAAGATGAGCCACAATCATCTTCTAGTCCGGAAGCAAATGGCTCCGGTAAAGACAACTCAAGTCCGTTCACGGTTGATTGTCAAAAACTATTAAAACCACCTATGCTCAAAAGGTGACATCTCCAGAAAATCAAAAGATGAGATTCTACGTTATTTTTTATGGAGACTATAGAGAAATCTATGAAGACTGGGCTATTGTCTCAAGATAGGTTCAGCATACTACGGTTCCCTACAAAAAATTCGGTTCACTGTTACAAGCTCAACAAGAAGCCACAAGATATCTGCAGAATTCGGAAAGAAAGAAATACCTTTAAGGATTGCTACCTTTCCCATGCCTATAACAAAAACAAAGAAAACCTCACCGGTTAGCTTTTCAAATTCACCCTTCGAAAAAAGAATGAAGAAAAGAATTGAAATCCAAAATGAAGAAATTGATCTAATTAGTTTAGACGAATTCCGATCGGCTTGGTCAAAAGCCAAGGCCCTTAGTCCTGAAGACTTTGAAGTCGAACATATATTCACAGAAGACAAAACGACAAAGAGTCTATATAACTTATGTCCGGGAGCGGATCCCCATTTAGTCAATCTAGCATTTTCTGCGGGATTAATTAAAAATATTTATCCTTCAGCAAACTTACAGGAAATCAATTTGTTTACAAAAGGAATGAAAAAGGCTATAAAAACCTTCAGAAAGAAAATAGCAGCAGCTAAAGATGCCAACATCTACATAGAGTGCACTTCTGCATTACCAGATTGGTATCAAGGAAAAAGCTTTACCGCCTTGCATCTTTTGGAAGTTAGAATAGCCAAAACAAGAAATGTCCAACCTTCCAAAATAATGGAAGAACAAGAAGACATTAGCAACTGGGTCTCCAATAGAGTTAATGGGTATCTAAAAATTTTAGAAACTCTTCAACAAATTACAGTTGGAAGTTTCAAGAAAGTTAATTACTGCAGCTAAAACTGCGTAATCATTAGTTACAATGGAACCCCTCTACCTGTGCATGAAAAGAATGCCATAGAAACCTGAGGACCGTCGTTTGAATCATGCAAAAACCTAATTAACCTAAGCAGCTAGGGTAAGTCAGGTATCGTATCCACCAGGAGTATGTGGTCAGTGTAAGTGAAATCAATTCCTAAACTTATGAAGTAATTCAATTAAAGTGCTGATCACACTAGCAAACGATTGATATGTTATAACAAGCAACCAAGTAATCACGTATTCAATCAATTAACAAAGACAAATCATACCCGGGAATTCAAGTTAGTAACTAACAGCAATCTCATGCAACCTAACATATTAATTATCTTGTGTCAACTACAGACTGACTAACCGGTTAAACCTTAGGCATCTACGCTCGCTAACACACGACACTGGTTATCAAACGGTCCCTGCCAGTGTGACTCAACTAAGGGCAAACGTATGCTTTATTGCAATTAACAGGTCAAACAATCATATGAGCAATTATTATAGCAATCGACAAACTAATCGTTCTGATCAAAATAAACCTAAACTGACTGATTGTACGAACATACTAAACATCAATACTCATAGATTAACCTCAAAACAATTTAAATTAGTTTTTCTAGTACATGAGAAATAAACTGAAAGATTACAAACTATACATCCCGGGTAAGACTCGAAGGAACTAGCCGCGCATCGGCATCTCTCGGGCCTCGGTTATGATCTGGTAGGCCATGTAGGACACTTAGAGACGATTGGGGATGATCGGGACTTGCTCTTCTGCTCTGGAAATCGCCTCGAAGGTCAAGAATGCCATCTCGGGTCGTCAAAACGTAATATAAAACAAAACCCTAACTTTCACGATTCTGGGGACCACCGCGTAGCGCGATGGCCTCCTCTCCTGGTCCATCGCGCTATGCGATGAACCAAAAGTCAAAGCATCAATAAATCAAGGGCATCGCGTAGCGCGATGCTTTGCCTCCCACACCCATCGCAATATGCGATGGGTCACTTCAGTCAGCAAGTCCACGTGAGTGCCTCGGTAAGCGTGCTGGACATCCCGGGTCTTCATTCCATGCTCGTACAGGTCCAAATTTGTAAGGCCCCGAACCCGGTAGCCCTACTTTAGCGTCGGATTTACTCATAAACACAGTCCTTCAAATCAGAGTTTATTAAAACTTTTCGCGGAATATAAAACATCAATCATTTGTTACAAAACATTAAATCTTTTCTTTGATACCATAACACAAAACTTTATATTCAAAACATCTTTACTTCTTTCTTCAGATGCCAGCCGTTCAATCCATGCCATGCGTCATCCTCTTGCTAGCTCTGTAATCGGCTCACCTGCGTGCATACTAAAAGTCAGCTACGCTGAGTGAGTTCTAGTTAATCAGGTAACATACAATCTATTCCCATATATTACTTCCCGTATCCGAAGACACATATTACTACCTTAACCTTGTATAAATATCCATAGGAGGATCGTCACGTAATATCTATTAAAAGAACCATTACCATTACCCTACCATATATAATTTCCATAGGAGGAACACTATACTATCCATAGAAGGAACACTTTACTATCCATAAAAGGAACACTATACCTTCCATAAAAGGAACACTATACCTTCCATAAAAGGAACACTATACTTTCCATAAAAGGAACACTATACCTTCCATAAAAGGAACACTATACTTTATTATTTAATATCCATGTAAGGAGCTAGTCACATCCCTTGACGATACGTGCAATATCCGAAGATCGTTCACGTACCATCAAGCAATCATTCATATATTTCACATTATCCATATAAGGCATACACATAAAATTATATCCTTTCGTTCATACTTTCTTACTTTCTTTAGTATTATCTTACTTTCATATCTTACGTTATAAAGAGCATTACGCCCTACATTCCTCGAGTATTACTAGGGCTCGGAACCCTCTTCGTAACCATACAACCATACGTTATCATTTCTTTCTTCTATTATCTCTATCATGTTCATACACA